>NC_048569.1:39134890-39304890 GCF_013265735.2 Oncorhynchus mykiss
TTAGGTGAAGGGCAGAGGCCAGGGATGGAGGTGGGTGGCACACCGAGCAGATAGCCCATGGCACTCACAAAGGCATGGATGAGCTCCGGACTGCTGGGGCCGGGTCTGAAGCGGGGGGACAGGGGAGGGGACACTGACTCCTGAGGGACCTTCTGTGTTGTAGGGGGGGAGCTGATGTGCTGAGAGTCTGTCTTCTCCCCTGGTACTTTAGCTACAGTATGGAGAGAACAGAGAACAGAAAGATAGATAAGTAGCTATTCAAAATGAACACATACACACTCACTTCTACCCATGTCTCCACCCATCACACATCAGATTTTGTAGAATGACTACTATTACATAGCAACAAAAGTATACTCTTTCACGTACTGAATCCATATTAACTTACATTTAGTCTGAGCTGAGGGTGAGTGCGCGCCTTTGATATTTTTGGAGTATGACTGGGGGCCATTTCTCGCAGGTGGAGGATTCTGGCAGGGTGAGGGTACATTTGGCCAACTCTTGTGAGAGCTAGAGGGTTTTTGAGTTGGTGCCCATGGTATTTTGACTTTAGTTCTAAAGTCCTCCTGTCCTGTAGTAGTTTTGTCTTTCTTTCTGAAGCATTCTTTAGGATGATCCTCCCGGCTTGGCTGTGGAATTGGGCCCCGTGCTGGGTGAGGGTGTCTCTGTGAGGGTGGACACCTTTCCCTCTCCCATCTCTCCCTCTCTCTCTCCCATCTCTTCCTGTCCCTCTCTCTCTCCCTGTCCCTCTCTCTCTCTCTCTCCCTCTTTCCATCCCATGGTAATTTGGCAGAATATGAGGCTTTACTCAGAGAACTCCTGGTCTGAGATGGACAGTCATGGGGGATTGCCAGGCCCCTAGAAGTGGGGGTAGTTGTTAGATTCCCCTCACTTCCCCGGAAAGGAGTACCAGTACCCCTATAGTTCAGTGAAATCCCTGTTGGTTTGCTCTTGGGGGAGTAGCTCTTTGGCCTGGGTGTGTCTGGTTTCTGGAAACCTTGACTAATTTTTAGCTCTAAACTCCTGCCCAGAATTGAGGTTGAGGCTGCAGGTCTCCCTTCTGGGTTGTTGCTGGAGGTGCTGGAGGTGGGCTGCATAGATGGGCTCTGATCCTGGATCGGATCTCGGATCCTCGGATCCTGGGTGAATCTGTGAAGAACTCTAGTCTGAGGCTTCTTGGGGGAGCGGGTCTTGGGAGAGGGGGTTTTGAGTGAGTGCGTCTTGGGGGAGGTGGTCTTGGATGAGGGAGTCATGGGGGAGGTGGTCTTGGATGAGGGAGTCTTGGCGGAGCTGGTCTTGGATGAGGGAGTCTTGGGGGAGCTGGTCTTGGATGAGGGAGTCTTGGGGGAGCTGGTCTTGGATGAGGGAGTCTTGGGGGAGCTGGTCTTGGATGAGGGAGTCTTGGGGGAGCTGGTCTTGGATGAGGGAGTCTTGGGGGAGCGGGTCTTAGGGGAGGAGGTCTTGGATGAAGGGGTCTTAAACAGCCTATGTGTGTCAGTCGGCACCCCATTCAATTCGCTGGAGGGTTTAGCCACCACAGTCCTCTGCTGATAAAGGCCTGTAAATACCTGCTTCAATCTTCTAAGGCTAGGAAGGGGAGGTCTCTTACTCTCCTCCTTTGGTTTTGGAACACAAGCATTGTTAGCAGAACCTTTAGTTTTAAGACTAGGGTCACAAGGAGAAGTCTTGATGGTTGGCCGGCTCCCTCCAGCACTTTTTTTTGTAGTTTTTGTGGATAGAACATGTTGTGACACTGCAGAGTCTGCCTTACTACTAACAACACTCTGAGGTTTTGATGGTTTCTTGAAATTACTCTCAGTTTTGTCTGTTTGCTTCTCTGACAAAGAAGGTGCAGGTGTTAATTTAGGTGAATCAGAGGTCTTGGTTTTAGGACTTTTCTTAGGACTTGTCTTATCTTGAGACTTGTGCTTCTGATGTGCTGTAGTTGATTGAGGAGATGACTTCTCAGGGCTTTTAAGTGGACTGCTTTTGAGCTGTGGTACATCATAAGGGTAGGAGAAGATGGAGGTGAGTGTTAGCTTACTGCCTGGGATGGGCGTCCCCCGGTCGAGCTCAGTTGAAGAAACATCAGGTGAGGCTGATGATTTCATTGATTTTCGTAGTTGTGGGTCAGCTTGTGGAATCTTAGATTCTTTCAGAGTGGGACTGGCATGTGATGATATGGAAGTCTTAGCTCTGGCAGGAGAACATTTTTCAGTAATTTCCTTTGGTGTTGAAGTCTTCTTCATGTCACTGCTCCTTCTCATCTCAGAATCATCTTTCTTCGCTGTATCTTCTTTAATATTGAACATGTCTGGGTATGGAGTGTTGTCCGCTAGGCATCTAGCTTTAGGGCTGGTTACTGAGTCTTCAGGGTTGGAACGGGTTACTGTCCCTTTAGCTAATGGTGGACAGCTCTCCAGCCCACAACATGTAGTCCTACTTCCTGAGATGTTACTCCTGGTGTGGAACGATGACTCCCTGTGTAAGGTACCATGTTGTGGGGTGCAAGGGGCACTGGAAGATGTCACCTGACTTTGTACTGGGGTGCCAGAAACACTGGAAGATGTCACCTGACTTCGTACTGGGGTGCCAGAAACACTGGAAGATGTCACCTGACTTCGTAATGGGGTGCAAGGGGCACTGGAAGATGTCACCTGACTTCGTAATGGGGTGCAAGGGGCACTGGAAGATGTCACCTGACTTCGTAATGGGGTGCAAGGGGCACTGGAAGATGTCACCTGACTCCGTAATGGGGTGCCAGAAACACTGGAAGATGTCACCTGACTTCGTAATGGGGTGCCAGGGGCACTGGAGGTGAAAGAGTGGGGGTAAAGTGGCGTGCTAGGACAACTGGAAGGCGTACTGAGAGAGAAGGAAGGGGAAAATATTGGGATGTTGGGAGATGTGTTAGAAAGAGGAGCAGGGTGGGGAGGAGTGCTGGTAGCTGTGGGAGAGAGGAAGGGGGAGTGGGTATAGAGTGGGCTGTGCATGACACTGCCATCAGATGCTGGGGAGTCCGAGGCACTGCTGTCTAGCTGTCGGCGCCATGACCGGCGGTCCCATCTCCTCACCTGGCTGGGGGGTAAGCAACCTGACCAAAAGAAAACAATGCACCAAAATCAATGGCAAACTGTCAACATCCTCTGACTGCTCTATCGGGGCCCCTCATGGATACTTTTGGGGCCCACTTTTATCCAATTTATAGCTACATAAATGACCTGCCCTCTGAATGTCCTGAGATCAAAATGCAGATGTATGCAGACCAGTGGTGCACGGGTGAGCTGTTTGTTCACCCACACCTGTCCGCAATTGCTAATAACCCATCCCCAACCGCCCAACTATATGTGATAAAGTGAAAATCTGAGGCCCTCATCCGACCCTAACCCGCAAATATAGAACATGTGCCATAGGCTACAGTTAGACTGCAGAACGAATGTTTGACAGGGGGTGCAGGATTATTTTGCCTGATTTAGATATGTTTCTGCTTATAACTTGCAGACTTGTTTACGTGTTGCTGTGCATTTTGTTGCCAACCTTACTTTGCTACCTGACAACTTTACGGTTTTTACTTTTTAATTACCGTTTAACTTTTTTTTTCATTCAACTTTTTCACTCCGGACACTTTATCTGGACGTGGTTCGTCAGGACCTCCACCAGCCGAAGCTAAGTAGTAACATTAACATGATGCCTTCTAATTGCAGTCGCTGTACTCATAATATACAGGAGAATGATCACCTTACGGCGAGGATAGCTGTGCTGCAAGCCCAGCTTCAGACAATCGTTAGGCAAGGGTCATTTCAGTGTAGGAAAGGATGAAACAGCGTCTGTGCCACCAGTAAGTACAGATAGTAACGTTAGTTTAAATCCCCTCGCACGGTCCCCGCAGCCAGGCAACTTTCTCACGGTTTCTGGAGGGAAATGTTGTAGGAATGCTCAACCGGTGTCGCTCATTCAGCCGACAGAAACTTTCAACCGGTTTTCCCCATTAAGCAGCGGGTCGGAGTCAGAGGCCGAGCCTTCTCTTGTCTCTACTCCTCCCGTTACGGGGTCTGAGACGCCGAAGCCTCCCACCATATGCCCTGACAAATTGAAAACTCTAGTCATTGGCGACTCCATTACCCGCAGTATTAGACTTAAAACGAATCATCCAGCGATCATACACTGTTTACCAGGGGGCAGGGCTTCCGACGTTAAGGCTAATCTGAAGATGGTGCTGGCTAAAGCTAAAACTGGCGAGTGTAGAGAGTATAGAGATATTGTTATCCACGTCGGCACCAACGATGTTAGGATGAAACAGTCAGAGATCACCAAGCGCAACATAGCTTCAGTGTGTAAATCAGCTAGAAAGATGTGTCGGCATCGAGTAATTGTCTCTGGCCCCCTCCCAGTTAGGGGGAGTGATGTGCTCTACAGCAGTGCTAGCCTCCCTACACTGGCTTCCTGTCAAGGCAAGGGCTGATTTCAAGGTTTTACTGCTAACCTACAAAGCATTACATCGGCTTGCTCCTACCTATCTCTCTGATTTGGTCCTGCCGTACATACCTACACGTACGCTACAGTCATAAGACGCAGGCCTCCTAATTGTCCCTAGAATTTCAAAGCAAACAGCTGGAGGCAGGGCTTTCTCCTATAGAGCTCCATTTTTATGGAATGGTCTGCCTACCCATGTGAGAGACGCAAACTCGGTCTCAACCTTTAAGTCTTTACTGAAGACTCATCTCTTCAGTGGGTCATATGATTGAGTGTAGTCTGGCCCAGGAGTGTGAAGGTGAACGGAAAGGCTCTGGAGCAACGAACCGCCCTTGCTGTCTCTGCCTGGCCGGTTCCCCTCTGTCCACTGCCTCTAACCCTATTACAGGAGCTGAGTCACTGGCTTACTGATGCTCTTTCATGCCGTCCCTAGGAGGGGTGTGTCACTTTAGTGGGTTGAGTCACTGATGTGATCTTCCTGTCTGGGTTGGCGCCCCCCCTTGGGTGGGGAGATATTTGTGGGCTATACTCGGCCTTGTCTCAGGATGGTAAAGTTGGTGGTTGAAGATATCCCTCTAGTGGTGTGGGGGCTGTGCTTTGGCAAAGTGTATGGGGTTATATCCTTCCTGTTTGGCCCTGTCCGGGGGTATCATCGGATGGGGCCACAGTGTCTCCTGACCCCTCCTGTCTCAGCCTCCAGTATTTATGCTGCAGTAGTTTGTGTCGGGGGGCTAGGGTCAGTTTGTTACATCTGGAGTACTTCTCCTGTCCTATCCGGTGTCCTGTGTGAATTTAAGTATGCTCTCTCTAATTCTCTCTTTCTTTCTCTCGGAGGACCTGAGCCCTAGGATCGTGCCTCAGGACTAACATTTGAACATCTTGGCCATGTTCTGTTATAATCTCCACCCGGCACAGCCAGAAGAGGACTGGCCACCCCACATAGCCTGGTTCCTCTCTAGGTTTCTTCCTAGGTTTTGGCCTTTCTTGGGAGTTTTTCCTAGCCACCGTGCTTCTACACCTGCATTGCTTAATGTTTGGGGTTTTAGGCTGGGTTTCTGTACAGCACTTTGAGATATCAGCTGATGTACGAAGGGCTATATAAATACATTTGATTTTATTTAATTTCCAACATTTTGGTAGGCTATTTGTTAGTTAACTTGCCTATAATTGTCACACCCTGATCTTGGTATTCATTGTTTTCCTTGTTATTTTGGTTAGGTCAGGGTGTGACATGGGAGATTTATGTGTTTTGTCTTGTCTAGGGATTGTTGTATGTTTATGGGGTTGTTTGCTTTCTAGGTAGTTTGTATGTCTATGGTTGCCTAGATTGGTTCTCAATTAGAGGCAGCTGTCCATCGTTGTCTCTGATTGGGAACCATATTTAGACAGCCATATTCTGTGGGTACTTTGTGGGTGGTTGTCTTCTGTCTTTGTGTCATTGCACCAGATAGGACTGTTTCGGTTTTCACATTTGTTGTTTTGTATTTTGTAGTTTTATCGTTTATCGTCTATATTAAAGATGTTGAACACTAACCACGCTGCATTTTGGTCCTCCTCTCTTTCAATGGAAGAAAACCGTTACAATAATTAGATACATGCAGCTTCTCTTCTGTCATTATACTGTATGTTGCCCTAGAAGACTAAATAAACCCCTTGCTCACCAGAATAATGTCATAGATCGATAGAATGAATGCTTCAATCTAGTTGACAGTTCTCTCTGTCAAAGATTTTTCTCTGTTAAAAAGATTTTCTATACAAAATGTCCAAATAACATCTGTTTGACTGTGAAAACGTAAGCTGTGAAAACGACCCAATGTGTTTCTGATTAGATTTCAGTTCGGTTTAGATGCATATTTAATGTGTTTGAAATACTATCAGCTTTTATGATTCATTTTTGATAAAGAAAGCACCAAATACTACAGATGGTATCTAACTGAGCATTACATTGTTTCAAGATGCAGAAAGAAATCAGATTTCTTCACTCCTGTTCCCAAGTCCACATTAGCAAGCTAGCCAAAGTTAGCCAGTTAGCTTGGATGCTTGTATGCAGTTGTGCTTTATTTGTAAATGATGTCTGTGTTGGAGTGTATCCGTAAATTTTAAAAACAAGAAAATTGTGCTGTCTGGTTTGCTTAATATAAGGAATTTGAAATGATTCATACCTTTACTTTGATTTTTGATACTTAAGTATATTTCAAATCAAATACTTTTAGACTTTTACTCAAGTAGTATTTTACTGGGTGACTTTCACTTTTACTGAAGACATTTTCTGTTAAGGTTTCTGTACTTTTACTCAAGTATGACAATTGGGTACTTTTTCCACCACAGCGTGCTAGCTACTTCCAGACACAAATGAGACCTGACCATTTTACTCGCCCTAGAGCTGGTTTAGGCTGTTTTCATGTGATGGTGACTGTCACTTTGCTGCTGGAAACAATTTAATAATGTTTTTTTGCCGACATTTACTGACACCAGTCATATTCAACAGGTGTTGCTTTTTCGTAAATTCATCAGTTACTCTACACTCTAGCACTCTCAGACGAGAGTGATCTGAAATCAGAGTAGATAGCCAGAGTGAATTTACGAACGCACCCTTCATCAGGAACAGTGAGACCCATCAACCTGAGATAAGTGTGAAGGGACAGAGGATTGAGGTGGTTTCACATTTGAAATACTTAGGAATAATTATTGACTCTAACCTGTCCTTCAAAAAAGAATACATAAAGTATAATGAACCGTCAAAAGCAGCCTGGTCATTTCAAATTGATCAGGAACCAAATGTCAACAAATGCTGCTAAGCTGTACATGCACTCAATGATTTTGCCCCATCTCTCGTAAACCTGTACTGTGTATCACAGCAATGAAACCACTGCAAAAGCTCTATGAAAAAACTCTGAAAGTGCTGCACTAAAAACCAAACACCTATCACCAATGCAATATCATTAAGAAATACAACCTACTGAGCTTTGATAGCTTCTTATGCCGACACCTCTCTGCTGTTTAAGAACACTCATGACCTTTATCTTTATGCTATTTGCCTCATGACTCCTGCATGCTTTGTTGACTATGAACTTGCTTGCTTACCCAACCGTGGGGCAGTTTATGTTGGTTTCCACACTCAGGACTCTGACTCTCTATTGGTTACACGGACTCTTGGTCTCCCATCCTATTCTAACCACCTCTCATCGCCTTTGTGTTCATGTTACCTGATGAAATTGCTGTATAATATGATCTTGTTGCCATCTAATGCACATTCAAATGTTATAAATCAACACTGCAGAGCTCTCCCTGTCCTCTGCCATGCCCTGATTGTATTACTGCTGATTATATCTGGAAATGTGCATGTACACCCTGGCCCATCTACTGTTGCTAGCCCCAATTCTGATTTGTGCCCTGATACCTGCTTCACTGATTTCTGCTCTTGTAAAAGCCTGGGTTTTCTGCACATTGACACTAGAAGATATCACCTAAAATGTATCAATTGAAAGTGTGGGTTCACAGCTCCAATCCAGATGTGTTGGTCATTACTGATAAGTGGTTAAGGAAGAGAACACTGATGTTACCATTTCTGTTTATAACCTTTTTTGGCAAGACAGATCTTCAAAAGGTGGTGGAGTGGCAATCTTTACCAAGGAACACCTTCAGTGCTCGGGTTGTCTCCACCAAGTCTGTCCCTTTCAAATAACTCTTTGTTGAATGTTGCTGGGTGTTATCGGCCACCATCAGCACCGGCCAGTACTCTAAATGCCATAAGCTCTCTCCTGGCCCCTTACACTAAGTCTGAATTTGTCCTGCTAGGTGACCTAAACTGGGACATGCTTAAACCACCTGACCTAAGTCCTAAAGCAATGGGACTCCCTAAATGTTTCTCAGATTATTACCAATCCCACAAGGTATGACTCCAAACACCCAGAAAAGGCTACTCTCCTTGATGTTATCCTTACAAATAATCCTGATAGGAATCAATCTTGTGTTTTCTGTAATGACCTTAGTGATCACTGTTTTACAGCCTGTGTTCGTAATGACTGCTCAGTGAAACGACCTGTCCTGACTCGTGACAGACGCTTGCTAAAAAACTAATGAGCAAGCCTTCCTTCATGATCTGGCCTCTGTAAATTGGTATAGAATCAGATTGATCACCTCTGTCGAAGACGCTTGGACCTTATTTTTTATATTTTCAGTTAAAAAAATATGCGCCATAAAGAAAATGAGAATTAAAAACAGGTTCTGGCTGAGTTACTCCACCTCAAGAATTCCATTTGGCAAATCGCTCGGGAACACGCATACTCAGGGTGACTGGCTCTCGTCCAGACAAATTAGAAATAAGTGCACTCAGGCTATCCGGAAGGCCAAAGTTAGTTACTTAAGGACCAGTTCTCTCTCTGTGGGTCTAACCACAAGAAGTTCTGCAAAATGGTAAAAGACCATGTTTTGCCCGTCGAACGTTTCCCTCCCACCGATTCTAATGTGAATATCCCCGATGCTCCTCCCTCTTTTTGCCCTGCTACAAAGTTTCTCCCTGCAGGCGGTTACTGAGTCTGAGGTAATGGAGCTCCTTAAACTTGACCCCAAAAAACCATCTGGTTCAGATGGTTTAGACCCTTTCTTCTTTAAGGTTGCTGCACCTATCATCGCCAAGCCCATCGCTGACCTTTTTAACCTGTCTCCCCTTTCTGGGGAGATTTCCATTGCTTGGAAGGCAGCCATGGCCAAGCTGATCCTGTTATTGGCCAATTTCTATTTTGACCTGTTTATCAAAAGTGTTGGAAAAACATGTCAATAATCAACTGACTGACTATGGTTTCCACTCAAGTTATGGATGTGTCACTGCAAACTTAAAGGTCCTAAATGATGTCACCATTGCCCTTGATTCTAAGCAATGTTGTGCTGCTATTTTTATTGACTTGGCCAAAGCTTTTGATACAGTATACCAGGGCTGCCCAACACTCTTCCTGGAGATCTACTGTCCTGTAGGTTTTCAGTCCAACCCCAATTTAGTATATCTGATTCAGCTAGTTACGGTCTTGTTGAGCAGCTAATTAGTCGAATCAGGTGTGTTAAATTAGGGTTGGACTGAAAACCCACAGGATGGTAGATCGCCAGGAAGAGGGTTAGGCAGCCCTGCGGTAGACCATTCCATTCTTGTGGGCCGGCTAAGGAGTATTGGTGTCTCTGATGGGTCTTTGGCCTGGTTTGCTAACTACCTCTCTCAAAGAGTACAGTGTATAAAGTCAGAACTTCTGCTAACTCAGCCGTTGCCTGTCACCAAGAGAGTACCCCAAAGCTCAATCCTAGGCCCCATGAATTTCTCAATTTACATCAACAACATAACTCAAGCAGTAGGAAGCTCTCTCACCCATTTATATGCAGATGAGACAGTCTTATACTCAACTGGCCCCTCCCCGGATTTTGTGTTAAACGCTCTACAACAAAGCTTTCTTAGTGTCCAACAAGCTTTCTCTGCCCTTAACCTTGTTCTGAACACCTACAAAACAAAAGTAATGTGGTTTGGTAAGAAGAATGCCCCTCTCCCCACCGGTGTGATTACTACCTCTGAGGGTTTAGAGCTTGAGGTAGTCACCTCATACAAGTACTTGGGAGTATGGCTAGACGGTACACTGTCCTTCTCTTAGCACATATCAAAGCTGCATGCTAGGGTTAAATCTAGACTTGGTTTCCTCTATTGTAATCACTCCTCTTTCATCACAGCTGCCAAACTAACCCTGATTCCGATGACCATCCTACCCATGCTAGATTACGGAGACGTAATTTATAGATCAGCTGGTATGGATGCTCTCGAGCGGCTAGATGTTCTTTACCATTCGGCCATCAGATATGCCACCAATGCTCCTTATAGGACACAACACTGCACTCTATACTCCTCTGTAAACTGGACATCTCTGTATACACATAGCAAGACCCACTGATTGATGCTTATTTATAAAACCCTCTTAGGCCTCACTCCCCCCTAATTGAGATACCTACTGCAGCCCTCATCCTCCACATACAACACCCGTTCTGCCAGTCACATTCTGTTAATGGTCCCCAAAGCACACACATCCCTGGGTCACTCCTCATTTCAGTTCGCTGCAGCTAACGACTGGAACGAGCTGCAAAAAGCACTCAAACTGAACCGTTTTATCTCCATCTCTTCATTCAAAGACTAAATCATGGACTCTCAGTGACAGTTGTGGCTGCTTCGCATGATGTATCTACCTTCTTGCCCTTTGTGCTGTTGTCTGTGCCCAATAATGTTTGTACCATGTTTTGTGCTGCTACCATATTGTGCTGCTGCCATGCTATGTTGCTACCATGTTGTTGTCATGTTGTGTTGCTACCATGCAGTGTTTTCATGTGTTGCTGCCATGCTATGTTGTTATCTTAGGTCTCTCTTTATGTAGTGTTATGGTGTCTCTCTTGTCGCGATGTGTGTTTTGTTCTATATTTATTTTTGTTATAATTTTTTTAATCCCAGCCCCCGTCCCCGTAGGAGGCATTTTGCCTTCTGGTAGGTCGTTATTGTAAATAAGAATTTGTTCTTAACTGACTTGCCAAGTTAAATAAAGGTTAAATAAAATAAAACATTTAAAAAAACTTTCCCCACCACCTCTTAAGCAGTTTGTTACATATTGCAAAGACAATACCAGGACAACAAGAACTTCAACCAGAGCGGACAGCTCAACTCAGTTTAGGTCCACCAAATTTGGTCAGACAACTTTTCCAGTCAGAGCGTCTGGATTAAGGAACACCCTGCCAACCAGTGTGAGAGTGCTGCACCTTTGCTAGGCAAACCAGTCATGTGAACAATAAGACATTCAGATACTGATGTCAAACACAGTGGGACCGAGGGTCAACTCTGATGTAGCATTATCATTATATTGTCTATTGTTGAATATTTGACATTTTATATATATAAATATTTTAACATGATGTTATATTTTAGCATTGTATTGATGTATTAATGTTCATTGTTTTCTGCCAGGGGACTACAGATGTAAATTAGCTATCTAGCTAAATCTGTTGCAATGGCATGTTGTACATGGTCCCAGACAAATAAACAAATGAATAAATAAAAACCTTTCTCTGACGGCGGACTCCTTCTCCTCTTTCCTCCCTGGTAGGGTTTACAGACAGACCTCCCCTCCCCAGCACCCAGAGGGGCGGTGTGTCTCGCCTGGACACCCGAGGGGCCTAGTAACAAATGATAGGGCAGGGAACAGGTAATTACAATCATTAGTAGAGTAAGCTTGCAAAAAAAGGCAATCACAGACAGAAGAGAAAAGACTGAGTTCCCATTGACATAGCATAAAAAGGACTGTATCATTATTTTGATGTCTCACACTTGGCGGACTAAAAACCCTAGCTACCTCTTTCAGCATTAGACTCATCTGATGCCTCCTAAGGAAAGAAAAGTGAGAGATGACAATACAGTAAGATTCAATATGAGAGTCACTAAATCGATTTGTTTAGATCTTTTTTATTCAGGCATGAGTTTAGTCAAATAGAATACAGTGTTTACCTTATAGCAAAGCTGGTCAAGCCTCTCCTTGTGATGTTTGGTCTTCTTCTCGCTGCGCACCGCCTGGTACCATTTCAAACTGTTCTGGTAGCGGCGGGTGAGGTAGACCGGAGTGGTACATCGGAACTGGGACTCAGAAGGAGACTCAGAATCCTCGTCGTTGGAGCTGGAGCTAAGCAACTGCAAATCCCTGACAGAGCGGGATAGGGAGGCACCATCTCCTCCGCCTCCCCTGTCCTCACCTCCAGCAGGCTGCACCTTAGCAAGGGATCTGTGTGAGTGGATACCGTCTAGGGGGCTATGGTCTGCAGAGGGGGGCTGCTTACGTGATGGTGGTCTGGGTGTCACAGGTCTAACCAACTGACTACCAGGGAGGGTTCTCTGCCTGGTGAGCTGCTCTAAGTCTGGCCTCACTGGGATAAAACGGAGGGTGGCCTCAGGATGTTTAAACTTCACTCTTTTATCAGTCAGGTTGGGGGAAGGGTTGGGGACGGGTCGTTTTATTGGACGAGGTCTACAGTGGCGCCTGCTAATAGGGAGGGCTATTGTGTATTTGAGCAAAGGCTTGTCATAAGGTTCTCCTTTCCAGGTCTCTTGCACTGGCATCCAAATCTTGGTCTTGGCTGAGAGAGTGGGTTGAGGTAGGGGGTACTTTCTACTGAGACCTGGTGGGGGGAGGGCAGTGGTCTGAGCATTCTGAGGAAGGTGTATAGCCCCTTCTCCTGCAAGACTGGGAGCTGGGAATGCTGGATAAAGAGATTTAAATGCCAGAAGAGATAGATGTCAAAATAGACATCTAGCTACTGTATTAAGTTAGATTGTCTAGCTAGCTAATAGTCTTCGAAATTCTTTTAAATCCTCACCAGCTAAATGTGAACTTTCTCTCACATTGTCTCCTCCCTCCTCCTGGAACCTACAGTAAGAAAAAGCAGTGCTTTTCTTAAATTTCTTCCAGCATTATTAGTTAGCTAACTTTTATTTTAGAATTGATGAAACACTGCATTCAAGATTCAAGCTTTAGCTAACGTTAGCTAGCTAGCGCAGTTCAGATAACTTAGGTTAGCTCAAGTTAGCTAACTTAACTACACGAGATTGATTAATACCAATCAAGCCAATTTTGGGTGGCCGGTCATGTGTTGCTAGCAAGCTGTCAGTGTTAGCAAAAATGATGCACTGAACGTGTATTCAAACGTACCTTTTTTTCTCCTTCTTTAGCCGGACCTGGGTATATTTTGGTTTCATCTTGTAACAAATATGACATTCATTGACAAAAGTAAACAAAGAAGTGACATCATCAACGGCAGAATTCTTTAAAAAATGCATTATGCTCGAGCAGCTTTTCCAACTTGCTGCACACTTCATTTCATGTTTCTATTCTCGTTCCAGCACAGCAACCATATACAGTATAAATATATGGAGCTGTCCAGTGCTGAAAGTAAAAGGACTATAGCACAGCACCCAAGCAGCATGCTGCGTGAATGATACATTTCCCAACATACATGTTGAATAAACCCCTCGCCCTTGTCGTAACAGAAAGACGAGAAGAACAGAAAATACAGTATAAATGAAGTCCATATAACGTTGAGAAATTGTATGAGAAATTATGGATTTTATTTGCTAACATTATCAATTTAACATCGCGATGCAAGAACAAACACTGCATAAAGCAAAGTCATCGAGTCAGCTCCTTAATAAATGGCACTATTACTTAGCATATTATTATATGGAGGTATCCATTGTATTTGTGGTGACAAGATAACGTTCACAACTGTTAATAAATAACATGAATATTACAATATAAATGCCTTAATTTAGAATATTAACAATATTTTATTACACATGTACAATCCCATTTCCAACTAGTCTCTCACATAAAACGGATGCACACCTTGCAGGAGTAAAACAATACAACATGTTAATTCTAGAGTAGGGCAGGTCAGGTAAATAAAACAAAAATGTTTTGACAAATCCTAACTTCCTGGCCTACATTCAGCTGTGTCACTCCACTCATCCCTCTGTCCAGTATGTGCACGTTTATTTATTTTCTAAGTAGGAGAGGCTCTGATCAACACCAGTCAGAGTTTCACATTGAAAATGTAAATGCCAGTCCATATTCACTCTATTCTTATTTACTGAGAATAAACCATGTTGTCCTAAATGGTGAGTTGACCGACAGAATGTCCATCTAAAGGATAAACACCACAATGACCTCCACAAATGTTGACGTTTCACTTCCTCTTTTACCAGCACATCTCCTGCAAAAAAAGAAAAAAGACAAAGGACATGCATCACACCGATGTGTAAAACATAATTCCTGAAATAGTTCAGTGAAATTGGATTTACCTGCACTACAATCCCTTCTACCAGTCTCAGACCCAGGAGTCGAGGGGTGGAGGTTTGCGCTCCACCAGGCCCACTGCAGGCCTTCCAGCCCGGATGAAGTGCTTCCTCTCTGGGATACTCTACAACAAAATGTGAGTGTGTGTTTAGTTAAATGTGAGTCCCCATTGAAGAACTCCTGACCTTACGTATAGTAAGGCGCTCTGCACATTGTTACTGACCTGGAGAGGCTCTCTCTCCATCATGTGGCCTGGCCCATCACCCACTCTGTCCCCCTGCTCCACAGTGGAGTATCCATCTGTGGGAAAGATAGAGAGAATACAATAATCAAAGGCCATTTTACATTCAAATGACAAACAAGGAATAGGCACACCCACACTTATGCTGAAGCTACAGTCTCATGGTGACCTTGATTTTTCTCCATCAGAGGCAGTGTGATGTCATCATAGCCTGACTTTCCGCTCTTGGGTTTTTTGGGCATTCCACTAGTTGGCTGAGAGTAAAAAAGAGAGAACACACAGTATGCCATTAGGAACTAATGTTGTCCCATACAGTGCTCAAGTTACAAATCAATAACAGAGTTGTGTTTGTGCCCATTTGGACTGTGTAGTGAATGGGGAATACAGCCTTCTACAGCATGCCATGCCATACCTTAAAGTGGCTCTTGTTCCAGCCTCCCTTGTAGAGACTGTTTCTTAGGTCCTTGTAAGCCCACACTGTCTGCAGGACATGAGATGCTGCTTTGGTCTCTCGCCCAGATTGGCTAGCAAAGAAACAACAGAATCAACCAGAGCCAGCATAAAGGAGAAAGCACAGCACTGTGGACTGAGCATCTAGCCAATTGAAACCAACACCATATAAGATATTATGCTATGAAAATCTACCTTGTCTTGTTGATGGCTACCAGTTTCTGGATGGCGTGGCCCTGTATGAGACCTCGGGCGTTCTCAGGGCTGTCTGAGATGATCTCATGGATAGTGTTCAGAATGGCCACCACTGTGTCCCCTTCCAGGTTCTTGGCTGGCCTCTGTTGACCACAGGGCAGGTTACTGACCAGGTCCCTCATGGCATAACTCCCTGTGGGGAAAAGAAAATGGTCAAATCACCTGTGTGTGTGTGTGTGTGTGTGTGTGTGTGTGTGTGTGTGTGTGTGTGTGTGTGTGTGTGTGTGTGTGTGTGTGTGTGTGTGTGTGTGTGTGTGTGTGTGTGTGTGTGTGTGTGTGTGTGTGTGTGTGTGTGTGTGTGTGTGTGTGTGTGTGTGTGTGTGTGCGTGCGTGCGTGCGTGCGCGTCTATGTACCTATGAGGTCTTTGTTGCGGCGATCTATGGCCAGGTTGCGGAGAGCAATAGCTACAGCCCGGACCACTTTATCACCATCTGAACGCAGTAGCTCCACCAGGACAGGCAGACCTTTCTCCTTCCTCACTGTGGCCCGGATGTAACTGGACCACTTTGAGCAAAGGCACAGAGAGAGAGAATAATAGAAGGGTGTAATGTATGACATTTTGTAAAGTCCTATTGTGCTACTTATGATTATTAATACATACTTTTATACATATTATAGTTTTTCAACCACAATTCAATCACACTTAATCAACCCTTCACACAGAGAGCAAGAGGGAGAGAGAGAAAGAGAAAGGGGATGAGAAACAAACAGTCTGTTCTCCCACAGCCTCAGATCAACTGCTTCTACGATTGCCCTTCACTCACAGCCCAGTGTCCTGCAGCGAGGTTCTGCAGCGCTCCGGCTGCTGCCTCCAGGGTGTTGTGGTTCTGACTGCAAGTGAGGAGAGACAGGTATAGCCTCACAACCTCTGGCTGGTAAAGCAGCTCCAGACCTACAGAGAGGGAGAGAGGGAGGGAGGGAGTGAGGGAGGGAACAAGGGAACGAGAGAGAGAGATAGAAGCACTGAGAACTCTCAGATACATTGGAACTGGTATGATGAGACACAGTGGTTTTCAAGGCACCAGTCAACAGAAGGTTGGATCAGTAACCAGCACATACAGTTAAGCACTTAAAAAGCTAATTTCAGACTTCGTAGTGAAACACAGATGAGATAAAAACTGATTACTTGTCCCATACTGTTTGTTTTATGTAGTAGAGTATACATTTTCAGACAGCTTGGAGTTTAGCGGCCAAAGTGAGAAGACTCTAAGCAGGACAATATGAAAAATGCAGTGCAGTTTCCTATGAAACTTTTTTTTTTTTAATTCTTCACATTTTCAAACAGTCCATCTATATTTTCCAACGGAGCTATACATTTGGGTGAGTTTTTTTTCTCCCCGGAGTAGCCTCGTTTCACTGCCAAAAATGTCAATGTCAAGGGCCTCCCGGGTGGCGCAGTGGTCTAAGGCTGTGCCACCAGAGACTCTGGATTCGAGCCCAGGCTCTGTCACGACCGGGAGGCCCATGAGGCGGCAAACAATTGGCCTAGCGTCGTCCGGGTTAGGGAGGGTTTGGCCGGCAGGGATATCCTTGTCTCGTCGCACACTAGTGACTCCTGTGGCGGGCCGGGCACAGTGCACGCTGACCAGGTTGCTAGGTGTACGGTGACACATTGGTGTGGCTTGCTTCCGGGTTGGATGTGCCCTGTGTTAAGAAGCAGTGCGGCTTGGTTGGGTTGTGTTTCGGAGGACGCATGTCTCTCAACCTTCGCCTCTCCTGAGTCCGTGCGGAAGCTGTAGCGATGAGACAAGACAGTAACTACAACAATTGGATACCACGAAATTGGGCAAAAAAAACCATGTCAATGTCAAATACAGGTAGCCTAGTCAAATAATTAACATCCAACATCCAATTACTCTCTCACGGCGGGAATTCCACTAATGGTCCATATGTAGCCAAACGACACTGCTGCTCATTCCGTTGGCTCGAAAATTGATAAATGGTTAAAAAAAAGTAAGGCCAGAGTCCATAGAGACACATACCAGCTCTACTGGTAGTACTGCTGCTAGCACTCTACTGTCGATGACACAAGCTGTAATTTTACATTTGTTAGGCCAGCTAGCATGGACACTGACAGTTGTGAATCTGATGCAGCCGAAGAGCTACTGCTCCCTTACCCGGGAAAGCACGAACAACATCGAAGAGGCGCAAAGATGATGAGAACTACGTTGATTGGGAGTAGTGCCTTTCCTCAGCCACAGTGTGTTATACTTGCAAAAGTACTATCTCACAACTCGATGCAACCTTCACTCTTGCGCAGACATTTAGAAACAAAACACTCCAATTTGAAAAATAAGCCTCAAGAGTTTTCATCAAACAACACTGTTTCACGACGTATCAGTGACATGGCAGGAGATGTTTTGAAACAACTACTGCTTCGCATACAAGCCAGTGAATTCTATGCATTACAGCTGGATGAGTCAACAGAAGTGGCGGGCCTGGCACAGCTCCTGGTATATGGCCGTTACATTTATGGGGCGTCAATTAAGGAAGGCATCCTCTTCTGCAAACCACTGGAAACCAGGACAAGAGGAGATTATATTTTTAAAGTACTTGACAGCTTTCTGACATAAAATTGACTTTGGTGGTCAAGATGTGTTGGTATCTGTTCTGATGGCGCAAAAGCCATGACAGGGAGACAATGTGGTAATGCGCGTCCAAGCAGTTGCTCCCGACGCCACTTGGACACCTGACAGCTTGAAAAACATTTTGGACACTACAGTGAAAATGGTTAACTTTATTAAAGCAAGGCCCCTGAACTATTTTCCTCACTATGCAATGATATGGGCAGCGACCATGTAACGCTTTTACAACAAGTGTGCTGGTTATCGAGGGGCAAAGTATTGACACATTTTTTTGAATTGAGAGACGAGCATAAAGTTTTCTTTAATGACCATCATTTTCACTTGTCTGACCGCTTGCATGATGACGAGTTTCTCACACGACTGGCCAATCTGGGTGATGTTTTTTCTCACCTGAATGATCTGAATCTAGGATTACAGGGACTCTCCGCAACTATATTCAATGTGCGGGACAAAATTGAGGCTATGATCAAGAAGTTGGAGCTCTTTTCTGTCTGCATTAACAAGGACAACACACAGGTCTTTCCATCATTGTATGATTTTTTTGTGTGCAAATGAACAAGGTTAAGGACAATATCAAATGTGATTTGGCGAAGCACCTGAGTGAGTTAGATGCGCAATTACACAGGTACTTTCCCGAAACAGATGACACAAACAGCTGGATTTGTTATCCCTTTCAAGCCCTGCCTCCAGTCCACTTACTGGACTTACATCTGAACAAGAGAGCCTCATCGAAATTGCAACAAGCGGTTCTTGAATTTAATCAGAAGCCACTGCCAGATTTCTGGATTGGGCTGCACTCAGAGTATCCTGCACAAATCGCGCTGTTAAGACACTGATGCCCTTTGCAACCACGTACCTATGTGAGAGTGGATTCTCGGCCCTCACTAGCATGAAAACTAAATACAGGCACAGACTGTGTGTGGAAAAAGACTGAGACTCTCTCCAATACAACCCAATATTGCAGAGTTATGTGCATCCTTTCAAGAATACCCTTCTCATTAAGCTGTGGTGAGTTATTCACAATTTTTGATGAACAAATAAGGTTTTATATGTAAGATGGCTAAGTAAAGAGCAAAATGATTGATTATTATTATATTATTATTTGTGCCCTGGTCCTAAAAGAGCTCTTTGTCATTTTCCACGAGCCGGGTTGTGACAAACTCACACGCATTCTTATGTTTAATAAAACAACATTTGAGAGACTGCTGACCCTGGTGCTAGAGGGGGTACGCAGCTGGAGGTTGAATGTTTGAAGGGGTACGGGACTATAAACATTGCGGGAACCACTGCTCTAGAGAATATATGTAGGCTTACACAGTTAGGTTATGAAGCTCAACATTATTATTGGCTTAGTATTTCAGAAAGACTATACAGTATAATGTACACAACATAGATAATACCCCCAATTAAAGCGCAGCCATGTTTGTGTGTGTACATTTTAGATATTCACACTGCTTTTATGTTGAAGGAATATTCTGCCTTGCAAAAGGGATGTGGACTGTGCATGATATTACAAATGCATAAAGAAAACAACATGTCTTTTCCAACTCCAAACTTTCACGCAAACACCCCAACTACATGTAAACATGGATCACTATTGCATTATTAACCAATGGGTGCTTCGGGCTCCAACTCTTATCAGCTCTCTGTGCGCTCTTGTCTGCTACAAACGGTACCACCACTCACTTCAACAATATTCACAGACTGTATTATTCTACCGGAGTGAGAGGCTTCTAGCTACACACACATCCCCAGTAGTCATGCTGGAGTATAGAAGGAATCCAAATACTCAGGAATTCTCTCACAGGCTGCCCTCCAGAGGCTTTCCAATGATATTCAGCCAGCTGAAGCCGGAGATGCTGATAGGCTGCCTCTGGCTGGGAGACTTACGTGCTGTCTAATCCTGACCTAGGCATGTAACCTTCTTATCACATTGATTGCAGCCGCAGGCAGGAGTGTGGGATGGCTCCACAGCCAGACACACAGGTTCTGTGGAGGGTATAAGATTTTCTACAGACCTGTATAATACCTGACTGGCCACACAGGTCCATCGAGCAGTGCCCGTTCCCTGTGTCATCAGAAACCTTCTCACACAAATTCTGGTGGGCCACGACCAAACCTTCCCTCTAAAGCTGTCTGGACTTCTACATCAAAAGACAACCATGCTCAGGGAATGATTTTGTCTGTATATTCATGTATCTGATTGTGTTCCAATGCCATATAGAAGAGAGTTGTATAATCTCATCAGTTATACAACTCTCTTTTTTACTAAGGTATAATCTATTCAGTTATACAACTCTCTTTTTTACTAAGGTATAATCTATTCAGTTATACAACTCTCTTTTTTACTAAGGTATAATCTATTCAGTTATACAACTCTCTTTTTTACTAAGGTATAATCTATTCAGTTATACAACTCTCTTTTTTACTAAGGTATAATCTAATCAGTTATACAACTCTCTTTTTTACTAAGGTATAATCTTCTGTTGGAACTTCTGAATGTCAATGACTAGTTTAGAATCCTGTCAATAGTCTGCGATATTACACATTATATTTGACATAAAAAAGGCAGCTATAGTGCCTTATCATCACATTGTGGCACAAAATGCATTCAATCGTCCCTTCATTTGATGCTGAATATAAGCTCTACTAGCTGTCTATACTGCTCCATCTCAAACACAGAAGTACATTATTCACAATATAAGTCTCTTGAGTTGCCACAGCAGTCCCATCAAGCTATTCCATATTGTATTGTACTCATACAGTAACTGACACATGGTACGTTTGTATGGACCATGTAGTTCTGTCAAAACATTCAGACAACCTATTGTTATCTCTGAATGTTTCAAATACAATCCAACCACTTCAAGACAGTACAACACATTGGAAACTATTCTACATCATGCACAAATACCCTTTCCAAATGCCTAATGCCAAGGTTAAGGCTTTGTACAACGTACGTCTTTGGAATGCATCTTGAAGTTACATAAATGCATGTCTTGAATCTTGACCAATCCACAGATCCCTAAAGATGTTCCATACCTTTCATTGGTTCTGTGCGTTTGGGTAAATCCAGAGTACCATATTTTTTATCACTTGGTCCATTTCTCCAGCCTAGACAAAACACACACACACACGCAACCACGCACATGCACGCACGCACGCACGCGCACACACACACACACACACACACACACACACACACACACACACACGCAAACACACACACACACACACACACAGACACATACATACACACACACACAGACACAGACACATACATACACACACACACACACACACACACAGACACATACATACACACAACCACACACACACACACACACACACACACACACACACACACACACACACAGACACATACATACACACACACACACACAATAAATAGGAAAGATCAAAACATGGAAAGTGTATAGAGACATGGAATGTGTAGAAATCTTTTCTAACAGTGTGCCAGAAAACCCTAGGTCTTCCATTGAAGCTCAGGTCTTGAGGCAGACTAAAGGGCAAGCAACCACAGAGGTCCTGGTTTCTCATAGTTGACAGAACATTATTATGGATTTTCAGATTGTCAAATATCATTCATTCAGACAGACTTACTTTGACTGAACCACTCCTCTATTGAATGGGGATGGAAGGAAACAAAACAAAAGATAAATAAGGAAGACAGTTTTGCAACACAGAGTACACACCAGAAATCCCACAATTCTACTGCGTATTACGTGTTGTGCAAACTGCTTGACAACCATTCATATAGCGCCATCATGAGGTCAGATTCAACTCACCCTTTGGCTTCTTCCCTCCAAAACAGTCTGCCTCCTTCTTTTTCTTCTGGTTCCCTCCTAACCCTGGCACCTGATTGGCCACGGGTTCCTGAAATCTCTCCGCCCCCGGCACCTCTTTGTGGACGTGGTAGGAGAGGTTTCTCAGGATGCAGACACAGTTCTCTACCGACTGAGAGAGAGGAGGATAAACAACACAAAGATGCTCATCACAGACAGCAGATGCATAGAATATAGGGAGGGTCTGATTCTCATTTGTGGTCCAGAATACTTTTGATTAATGTACTGATTCTCATTCTGGCTATAGTGTTTTCGTTGGGATTTACATGTGCTCATCTGTGTCTGCGTTCACCTTATTGTCGGTCTCCTTGTGTGCGACAGCTGACTGAAGGGCATAGAGGAGTGCGTCCACCAGCCCCTCACACTCCCTCAGTCTCTGCCGAGCCTCTGCCCCATCTGAGCTCACATTCCTGGGGGAACACAGCTCTATTAGTGGGGCGGATTAAGTTAGTATAGCACCGCTATCAGTATCTCATTTACCATTACGTCCAATTTAGAAATGTCCAATTTAGGGAGCAATGAACCCTGAAATAGTTATTGTGTAAGGTTCCATTATCTTTTCATCTATGTAGCTGCTATACTTTGCCTGAGACATCCTGAGGTGTTCTTGAACACGGTGGTCCACTCTGTCTCCTGGGGTCTGGAGTGCTCAGTAGGGTCTCTCCTCCAGCCAGAGTGGGGGATGATGACCTCATCAGTTAGTGTCTGGAGCCCGTGGTTGATGATCATCATCTTCAGAGGCTCATGGGAGGAGAGGTTCCACAGGGTCCCTATAGGTAAAAAGTATACGCGATTTGTCCGAATGCTATACACAAGGTGTTTGGGTAATCAGGGTGAATCTTTTGTCATAGGCTCACTGTACCTGTGACCAGCTCTCTGACCTCCATGTTACTGGACTTTCTCAGCAGTCTGACCAGGGCGGGGATGCCGTCACAGTTCTTGATGGCCACCTTGTTGTGGTGGTCTTTCCCGTAGGAGATGTTCCTCAGGGCTCCACAGGCCTTGCGGTGGACCTCGGCTTTAGGGTGGTCCAGGAGGCCCACCAGTACTGGAACCCCCTTCAGCTGCCTGACGTCCTGCTTCATGTGGTCGTTCTCGTAGCACAGGTGCTGCAAGTAGGCGGCGGCGTTGGACTTGACCGGGTCCATGGGGTGGCTGAGCATGGTGATGACCTCCCTCAGGTTGGGGTCCCTCCAGCGGGGGTCCTTACGGATGCTGTCCAGGCTGACCATGCTGCAGCGCTTGTGGGGGAACTGTAGCATCTGGGCCCTGGACATGGCCTGGAAGAAGGAGGTGGGGTCTCCGTCCACCTGGGACATGAGGGCCTCCTCGTATCCCCCTCTGGAGAAATAGAGAGTGAAGGAGAGGTTAAGTGGGGGGGGGGGGGGCTGAGACAAGGACAAGAGATGGGCCTATATGTAGAGACAGACAGAAAGCACAGAAAGCAATTTGATGTGTTCTCTGAATAGTTGTGCAAACAGATATTTTATCTGGACAGCTTGAGTTCCAGATAGATGGAGAGAAAGAGAGAGAGCAGAAGACAGGCGTTGGAAGCGACGGGGCGCTAGATAGCTAAGCATCCTCTGTAAACAGCTCATTGGCAGCTTACAAGCTGAGGAAAGTGCTGCTGTCAGTCAGTGATACAGGTGTAACCTCCTTATTTATTGACTGGTGGCCTCCCCTGATTGTTACCACCTGCTCCTAAACTGCTGGCCATCTGTCTCGCCCCACCACATGGACTACAGCAGCTAGAAGCTCCCACTGAGGCTCAACGCTATGGAACGCAATATACAGAAGTCCACTCATGCAGTTTCAAGCCATACTGAGCTGTGTTGAGTCGTATAGTAGAATTTTCTAAGTCTCCTCTTTTTTTTCTTTTTTTTTTTTTAAATGTGTCCATAAGCTACATAATCGGATTTTGAGGGTCAGTGTATGGTGAAGTGTACTCTACAGGGTTATCTCTTCACTGAAAACAGCATTTATGTGGTGAATGAAGATAATGATCGTGTACTGGACTGTTCCATTGGTCAGTAGCAAACAATACACAGAATGTGTCCTCTTTTTCAAATGACTACCTACACACTGCAAAAATCAATGCCCTGTTTTGTCAAGGGTAAACTCATTTACAGAGAGGTTATTGATATTTGCGCGCCACACATTAGATTTCCTTTTACTACTGTCCATTCTCTGAATGTAAATAACTAATTTTAATGGGAATAAAGGACTTTGACTTTGAATCAATGGATTCCATCACCTTTCCATAGAGCTGACATAACAAGGTCACCAGTCTTTTTAGCTTGGATATGCTGCTAGGGAGTTCTACTGTCATGCATGTGCCGAACTAGCTAGCCCATATCCTAACCTGGTTCTGGACGGCTCCATCAGGAGCTCCATGGTAGTGATGGGTCTGAGATAGTGGATTCCCCCCAGGGTGGCGTAGCTGGAGGTGGGGTAGTCAGCCTTTACATCCTGGGCGTCCCCTGGTCCTTCCCCCTCGGTCTGGTTAGTCAGGCCCACCTGGCCGTAGTTGTCCCTGGGTAGGGGCAGGGTGTAGTGGCCTCCGGGCTGGGTCTGGTAGTTCCTGGAGGGCCAGTAGGTGTGGAGGGAGCTATGGTGGACACCTCCTCGAGACAGGCTGCCATACCCAGAACACATATCACCTCCAAGGCCAGGAAAGGGAGGGTCGGGGAGGGTGTAGATGCTGTTCTGCCTCTCAGGGATCTCTGTGTTGGGATCACGGTCTGTGTTGTTGTAGGGAGGGGGGAGAGTGGTGATGGTAGCAGTGGTTGTGATAAGGGGGGTGAGGTACTCAGAGGAGTGTTGGACGTTGGTCAGGGGGCTGGGCTGCAGAGATTGGTTGTCTGGACACATGGGAACCTGGGTAACCGGGGGATGCTGTGGGGCTGGGGGAAGCTGTGGGGTGGGTGTGTCTGCCTGGTCATTCGCCATTTCCACAGCCTTGGGGTCCTGTAGGGAGGAAGGCATATCGTTCATTTCAATACACCAGTCAGACTGCCCCAACTGTGGGATCTAATATTCCATCTCCATCACAGCCTCAGCCAAGTCTATGAGACGCCATCCTAAAGCTGCACTCACTGCCTCAAATAACCACATCCACGTTTATCGATACTACCACCAAATCTACTACTTTTTCCCCAACAGCAGAGAGCACAAAATGGCACAGTTTGATAAACATTTAACCCTGCATTAAACAAACCAAAAAATCCCCCACAAGCTCTCGTCTCACAGGAATTATCCATCATTTTTATTACAACAGATTTCTGGCTTTGAAGTAGGCGAGTAGATAATTCATTCTGCTTGGCTGCCAGTGAATAATGTATTTCCCCAGTTGGAAATGAGTTTAGATTGGACTGTGATGAAACAAGCTGAGGTCCAGCTACTGTTGAGTACTAGAGTAAATTGCAGGAAATTAAAATGGTCTGTTTGATGGAAGTGGATTTTGATGTGAACAGTTTCACAACCACCAACACGCAATCTGTGTTTTTATCTTGCACAACTATGAATATGATATAAATATGACTCAAATAGTCTGATGAATAGTTTTGTGGAAATTCTACACTAGGATAAGCTTTGTGGAATTCTCTGGCCCTGAGATACAATAGTGTTAGCTGCTACTTCCCCAAGGGAAATTCTGGCAGCTTGGCACAATGCAGCCTTCAGTTCAAAAAGCTGTCTGGGGCCTTTAGGTTTACATTCTGTTGAATGGCAATTTGTTTCTGGCGGATGGTTAGGATTAAAAACACATCATGGTTCACCAGAGCTGCAGATGTATTACACTATATAGTTATTGTTTCCAATTGTTCTGACATAAATCGTAATGCACAGGGATGGGGTTTTATTGGAGATATAATGGAGGATTAATCCATGCTTCAGATTCCAGTAGATAATGATTACAGTATGATCCTGGGAGAGATGTACTGTAGAGATCAACTGGCTGAGCTTAGACGATGACTGATTGCTAAATAGGGGATCATAGGGGATCAATATATTGAAGAGTGGGAACCTCTGTGTGTTGTGGTGCCTCTGTCTCTGCAGTGGAGCTGCCATTGGTGGAGGTGACAACAGAGGAGTTGGAGGTGGGTGTGTTCAGGTCATCGTCTGCAGGCTCCACATGTGATTCCTTGGTCTCCAGGGTTATAGCCGACAGAGACGAGGGCCCCTCTGGGATCTGCTCCTACACAACAGAGGAAAGCGTTAGATACACACTCCTATGCAGCAGGCAAGCACATAGCACAGGGTAGAGGGTTGGAGACATATCCTAGTACAGACCAAGTGCAGGGTCGAGAGTTTGATACACAGCAAAGGGAAGATATTTAGTTAGACATCCTAAGTGTAGGAGAGAACGTTTCACAGAGAAAGAGATTGAGAGAGAGAGAGAGAAAGAGTGAGAGGAGAGGAGAGGTAGATAGAGAGAGAGGGAGATAGAGAGAGAGAGAGAGGAGATGAGAGGAGAGGAGAGGTAGATAGAGAGAGAGGGAGATAGAGAGAGAGAGAGAGAGAGAGAAAGAAAGAGAGAGAGAGAAAGAGTGAGAGGAGAGGAGAGGTAGATAGAGAGGGAGATAGAGAGAGAGGGAGAGCAAGAGAGGGAGATTGAGCGAAAGAGAAGAGGGAGACAGAGAGAGAGAGAGAGAGAGAGAGAGAGGGGGGGGGAAGGAAGAAGAGAGAGAGGAGAGGGAGATAGAGATAGAAAGAGAAGAAGAGGGAGAGGGAGAGGGAGAGAGAGAGAGAGAGAGAGAGAGGGAATAAGAGAGAGAGGAGAGGGAGATAGCGAGAGAGGGAGAGAGAGAGAGCGAGAGAGAGAGGGAGGGAATAAGAGAGAGAGGAGAGGGAGATAGAGATAGAGAGAGCGAGAGAGGGAGAGAGAGAGAGAGAGAGAGAGAGAGAGAGAGGGAATAAGAGAGAGAGGAGAGGGAGATATAGATAGAAAGAGAAGAAGATGGAGATAGAGATAGAAAGAGAAGAAGAGGGAGATAGAGATAGAAAGAGAAGAAGAGGGAGAGAGAGAGAGAGAGAGAGAGAGAGAGGGAATAAGAGAGAGAGGAGAGGGAGATGGAGATAGAAAGAGAAGAAGAGGGAGATAGAGATAGAAAGAGAAGAAGAGGGAGAGTGCCCAGTATCCTTTGTAAAGAGAGGGAGAAATAAAGACAAACTAAAGGTGACAGGACGGTGAGAGCAAGAGAGGGTATTATCTAAATGTGAGAATGAGCTCCAACTGTTTAATTAAATCAGCGTTTGTTTGACCTCTCTTGAGACCCTCTCACCCCGTTGACCAATCTGCTGCTGCCATTCTGCTGACCTTTCACTTCCACTGCTGACTGCTCGCATATTGTTCATTTTTAAGCCCTCTCTTTCAAACACCCCCTCACTGTATAGTGTAAGACACAAAGCTATTCAGCCTTTCCATACTGATGTGTGGGGAATGGCAAAGAGGAGAGCAGGCTGTTGTAATTTTGGAGGTTCAGGTGCTGAGAGACTTGATTTGTTAAAAGAGTAATGATGCCATTATGTGGATTAATGAGGAGGAATGGTTTGGCATAAGTACTGAGATACAACAATGTCCTGTCTTTAATCAGCCCTCTCCAGCAGCTAGCCTGAGACACACAGAGTCATTTACTGATTTATGCTTATTTATTTAAGTTAACTTGGGGATTGCATTTCCCCAAACTAGGAATCTATTGAATATAAAACATAAACAACTTCAAATGGATCTATAAAGAGACTAAAGAGGCATAAAATATGAACAAAAGTACCCATAATTAATGTTGACTTGCTTTAGCATACTAAATACTGTTCAGACATGGAAGATTCTGTTTTGATCACATACTAATACCCAAGGGTGTCTGAATCTGAGATCTTATTCAACATGTTAATGAGCAGAACTCCATTGATTTATGTGCCAATATCTCTTGCAAACAAGCAGATAATCTGACATAAAATGCATCATATCTCACCGTTCTAAATGAAAGTGCTCTTACTGTGCAGGAACAAATGAAAATATCAGGTTTGCCTGTAAGGCCTTGATTCAATGAGGATAAAAGTGATATTTCCAATTGAGATGACATATGCAGGGTTTTTACCACGAATGCATTCTCTACGAACATGGGAACATTGCCTTTCAATTCCGATCTCGCTATAGTGCTGAACTTCTGCGATATGGATTGAATCGAGCCCTTACAGAAACATACTGTAAATAAAAGTGAATTCAACAGTATTCCAACATACTGTAGATAAAAGTAAATTCAACAGTATTCCAACATACTGTAGATAAAAGTAAATTCAACAGTATTCCAACATACTGTAAATAAAAGTAAATTCAACAGTATTCCAACATACTATAAATAAAAGTAAATTCAACAGTATTCCAACATACTGTAAATAAAAGTAATTTCAACAGTATTCCAACATACTGTAGATAAAAGTAAATTCAACAGTATTCCAACATACTGTAGATAAAAGTGAATTCAACAGTATTCCAACATACTGTAAATAAAAGTGATTTCAACAGTATTCCAACATACTGTAGATAAAAGTGAATTCAACAGTATTCCAACATACTGTAAATAAAAGTGATTTCAACAGTATTCCAACATACTGTAAATAAAAGTGAATTCAACAGTATTCCAACATACTGTAGATAAAAGTGAATTTCAACAGTATTCCAACATACTGTAGATAAAAGTGAATTTCAACAGTATTCCAACATACTGTAGATAAAAGTAAATTCAACAGTATTCCAACATACTGTAAATAAAAGTGATTTCAACAGTATTCCAACATACTGTAAATAAAAGTGATTTCAACAGTATTCCAACATACTGTAAATAAAAGTGAATTTCAACAGTATTCCAACATACTGTAAATAAAAGTGATTTCAACAGTATTCCAACATACTGTAAATAAAAGTGATTTCAACAGTATTCCAACATACTGTAGATAAAAGTGAATTTCAACAGTATTCCAACATACTGTAGATAAAAGTAAATTCAACAGTATTCCAACATACTGTAGATAAAAGTGAATTCAACAGTATTCCAACATACTGTAAATAAAAGTGATTTCAACAGTATTCCAACATACTGTAAATAAAAGTGATTTCAACAGTATTCCAACATACTGTAAATAAAAGTGATTTCAACAGTATTCCAACATACTGTAGATAAAAGTGAATTTCAACAGTATTCCAACATACTGTAAATAAAAGTGATTTCAACAGTATTCCAACATACTATAAATAAAAGTGATTTCAACAGTATTCCAACATACTGTAAATAAAAGTGATTTCAACAGTATTCCAACATACTGTAAATAAAAGTGATTTCAACAGTATTCCAACATACTGTAAATAAAAGTGATTTCAACAGTATTCCAACATACTGTAGATAAAAGTGAATTTCAACAGTATTCCAACATACTGTAGATAAAAGTAAATTCAACAGTATTCCAACATACTGTAAATAAAAGTGATTTCAACAGTATTCCAACATACTGTAGATAAAAGTGAATTTCAACAGTATTCCAACATACTGTAAATAAAAGTGAATTTCAACAGTATTCCAACATACTGTAAATAAAAGTGATTTCAACAGTATTCCAACATACTGTAGATAAAAGTGAATTTCAACAGTATTCCAACATACTATAAATAAAAGTGATTTCAACAGTATTCCAACATACTGTAGATAAAAGTGAATTTCAACAGTATTCCAACATACTGTAAATAAAAGTGATTTCAACAGTATTCCAACTTCAACGAATCCAAGGTAAATAGTAGGAGGCTGCATGTAAAATAGTCCTCAGAATCTGCAGTTATAAAACTAATTAATGTGATGGGAGAGCTGATTCACACGCAGCCTCCATTTCCCAAACATAATGTCCTCATCTTCATGCAAATAAATCTGTCATAGAGAGAAAGAAGGAGAGATGAAAGCCCCATGGTGTGGACACACAGCAGAGAGAAGGAGACAGAGTGAGAGAGAGAGAGAGAGAGGGGGGGGGGGTGGGGGGGGGGGGGGGGGGGGGGGGGGGGGGGGGGAGAATGCCGTCTTAAACAGCCCTGGAGGGATAAATGATTGGAGCAGAGATAAATATATAACTAGCTGGCTAAAGGCAGGGTGTCTCTGTTCTCTAAGGTAGACTTGATGGAGGGATTGAGATATGGCAATAGGGTTTGATAGAGGCAAAGAGGGATGTATAGTGAGGTTAGGGACTGTGAGAAATTCCCACCTGGCCCTGTTTTTAGATTAGCCTTTCAACAGATCCAGAGCCTTCCAACACTGTTCCTCCATCACATCAACCAACTATCCTCATATGTCTACAGATTTGCTGCTGTTTACAAATGAGATGCAGGAGATAGATGTTAGAGGCACTGAAGCAGGGGACAAAGTGACACGATTAGAGTCTTGTTCCAGCCAACTGTCAAATCAAGGCTGACTGCACCACATTATAGTGGAAAGGCCAACAGTCTGATCTTCTGCTGAGTGAGTTCAGATTTAGTGGCCGGCTCAAGGGCACTCCAGACGCAAGCCACATTTAATACTTGTCACAAGCTCATTACGATAGACGAATCATGCAGGGGAGGGAGAAAATGCATGCCCTCTATCTCAACATTAATGTAGCTCAGAGGAGAAGCTGCGACCCTGTTAGAATTACCACTGACAATGCAGTCAATTTGTCTTCATCAGATAGAGGAGAGAGAAATGTGTATCGCTCCAGTACTTGATGTGAAATGACTGTGTGCACAACATTGCGGTAAACACCGAGCAATAACTTGTCACAATTAGACCCCCTCCCAGGGTTCCGAATTAGAGGGGCAAGAAGTTGGCTTGTTTTTGTTTTGTTGTCAAGACGTGGGAGGAAAACATTCTCTGTCCACATTACCCAAACACAGCATTACCCAAACACAGCATTACCCAGTCACAGCAGCCTCAGAGAGCCACTGCAGCTAGGCATTACAGCATGATGACATCAGGATATCCCATCTCATTCACCGCTGTGCCAAGACTCATTTCCATTGAGAATGAGGACACTGCTCATCCCTTGTCTTTGTCTATGCAGGATGCAGGAGCCAGGAAGCCCCCTGGACAACGAGCAGTTCAATACTTGCATGGATATATTTAATGTAATTCTAACTTCCAGTGGCTTGCTGGCGGTGTGCTGGGTGATAAAAACGTATGCAGCAGCAGCACATTCCCCTGTGGGCGGTTATCACTCAGTCTCCTCTCATAATGTTACCATGATTGACAGCCTCTCCATATGTCCTGCAGCATACACACTGAACAGAGGTGTTAAGAGCATGTCCCTGAGCACACACAAGTAGACTGAGGGGAGAAAAGAACGCTTTCCCCTTCATACTACGAGAGAAGCCTATAGCTTACCGAATATAATAGAATACAGAACAGCTGTGGACTGGGCTCCTGTAGGAAAAGCGTCGGCGGGAAAAGAGGGAGGGTGGTGGAGAGAAAACAAATACTAAATCAAAACACTTACCTCTTTCACCTCTGCAGGCATTGCCAAATCCCTTTGATTAGCTTTCCTACCAAACGATGGACAGAATCCTTCCCCAGTGAGAAGAGAGCACCGCGTCTGTTCCCCTCCTCCTGCTGTTTTCTCCCCTGACTTTTCCCTTTCCCTGCGAGCATGGAGGCAGTTTAGACATGAGCAGCCATCCTTCCTCCCGGGCTCTCACTAACGCACGTACGTGCACGCAGGCATATCCACACTCTCTCTCTCTCTCTCTCTCGCTCTCTCTCTCTCACACACACACGCACACACGCAGACACGCACACACACACACACACTCTCACATGTTCACACAGTGATCTCAGATTGATTCTGCACTCTCCCCCATGAAAGAGATGCTGAATCAACAACAAAAAACTGGCAGTCTCATCATTACACACCCCTCTCTGCTGTCATACAAACAGCTGTATCCAAGGTTAGTAGCAAGATGTTGGTTAAATCAAACTAAAAGAAATACTGCTGAACCCTATAAGAAAAGGGGGTGAGTATATCCAGTTAGCGGAAAGCAATCTGCGTGCTTTCTCCCCAGTAGCCTGCTTCTCTCACTCACTCACACACACAGTTCCCTCTGGGCTGGCAAACAGATGCAGGTGGAGCAGGAAAAAAGGCTGCTCCAGCCCAGCCCCGTCACCCATGTGCAGGGCAGAGGGAGGGACGGATGGGAAAAGGGGATGGAGGGAGAGAAGGATGGAGGGATGGAGGAGAGGAGAGGAAGGCAAAGGGTGCAGCAGACAAAGAGAGGCTACCCTGCACACGGCGATAACAGCCTCGAGTGAAACTAGATATTTGCATGCAATTCAATTAGACAACATTACATTTTAATATTAAACCCAGTAATCTAAAGAGGCACTAACATCTAATTATTACCCTATAGTGATCTGTGAAAACACCCTTGAGTGATGTAAGCTCCTACTCATGCAAATCCAAAACAGAAAGCTAGACATAGTGAAAAAAGAGACAAATATTAGACTAAATGATGATAGTCTAATTAGCACTTGCTCAAATGCATGGACATGCTGTGTATTGCTAGCTGTCCCCCTCAATGACTTGAATCTTACAGTAATAGGATGGCTTATGAACGACAGTTTCAAAACATACAGATGAAAATACAAGGGGGACAGCTAGCAATACACAGCATGTCCATGCATCCCACACAGATACACAGCATGTCCATGCATCCCACACAGATACACAGCATGTCCATGCATCCCACACAGATACACAGCATGTCCATGCATCCCACACAGATACACAGCATGTCCATGCATCCCACACAGATACACAGCATGTCCATGCATCCCACACAGAAGCACTGCATGTATGGTACGTACAGTACATTGTACAGTACAGTAGGGGGATCACGCGCTCAAATGGACTCGCATTCTGTCATGCTCAGCGTTACATTCCTCCACATCCATTCATTCCCACGTTCTCTCTATCACACAGACACATTCCCTTTCATCCGTTCTAACCCCCCCACCCCCCCCCCCCCCCCCCCCCCCCCCCCCCACTGCCCCCCAGCCACCTCTATGAAAGTCTGATGTGACCGAGGCTAATTCATTAGCAGAATTAACACGGAGGACCCGCGGGCTTCACAACCCAGCTAGTTTAATGAGCAGAGCAGTTAACATCTAAGGACAGCTAAAATACACTATTATAAGATGTGCTTGTAACCAATGAGATTCAAGTAAAGTGGAATATTGCTGTTGACACAGCAGCAGCGTAGTCCAACTAAATTGAGCCACATCTGGAAATACCAATAAAGGTCAACAGTGAGCCGTAACATGGGACAGTGATCTATACTCAGTCACTGGTGTTGGCCAGTGATTACCAATCTTTTTTGGTTATTGTACCACCAACTGAAGATTGCTCTGCCCGGAGTACCTCTGAAGTATCCCCTCATGTGTATTTTACCAGTAAACCTATGGTCTCATGAGTCTACTCATGTACCCCATAGTACCCTAGGTTGGGAAACACTGATGTAGGCTATGGCAGGACCAGGCAACTAAAATAAGAAAGGGTCGTATATCTGGGGCTTGAGAGAACCCGTTGGGCACAGACGTCAATTCAATGTCTATTCAGCGTTGGTTCAATGTCATTTCATTTAAAACGACGTGGATACAATGTCGATTCAATCAGTGTGTGCCCAGTGGGAAGGAGGTTTTCCAAGAGTGGAGCCAGTAAGCTTGAGAGCCTCTCCGCTCCGACTACTAATAATACTGTGCCCGACGTGCTGTCTTCCAGTTAGAGGTACCTGCAAATCAGAATAATCCACAGAGAAACAGGAAAAGGAACTTCAGGAAAGGAAATTCCCCCGACGCAGACAGTCCAACAAAGGGCAGAGTGAATGTTGAAGTTCTATAGATAATATATGAGATACAAGTCTCTTTGAATTGTGATAAATAATGAATGTAAACCAGGGCGCCCCAGAGAGCTGAACTACACAAGGTGTTATGATTTATACTGGGCCTTCCTGTCAAGTGTCACCACAGGAAACGCTTCATCATAAACAGCCCAGGGAGGAAATGAAACGCTTCAATGGCACGGGAAATCTGAACCTGGCAATCAACAAGGCACTGATGACCCTGATGGATGGGGCATATCAATTAGGAGGAGAGTGTGTGTGTGTGCGTGCGTGCGTCTGATGTGAGTGTGCATGCATGCGTGCATCTGATATAACTTTATCACCATTGGTGAGCCAAACATAACCACAACATGGTGTAAGATAGCACTATTCTGACACCAGAATCTGCTGCACTTCACATACTCAACGAACCACAAACCCTCCTCTTCACAGCGGCCCTCCTAATTAACATTTTACCCCAGGCTACAGAAACAGTGAGGAGAGAGAGGGAGGGAGAGATGGGGGGTAAGAGAGAGAGAGAGCGAGTGAGAGAGAGAGAGCGAGGGGGGGGGGAGATAGAGGGAGTGGGTGAGAGATGGAGAAAGAGAGGGAGAGAGTGGGAGAGAGGGAAACGGAGTATTAAAACTACATCAAAACCAGCATCTCAGAGGTCTGCAACTGGGCCAAAGTTAAAAACACACATGAACAGAACACCAAGATGAATATTTGATCAATGGCCTTTAAAGCGGTCCCATCACTAGACTTCAGACGGTTGGAAGTGTCATGATTCCTACAAGCTGGGTGAAGATCAAAAGAGCTCGTTCAGACTGAATAGACACAGTGGGGTCACGGTTGTAGAGGGCGTTTCAAAAAGAAGGGGGGGGGGGGGGGTCAATCCAGGAGGAGAGAGAGAAGAAAAGGAAGATGAAAGGATGCCCAGAGTCTGAAGAACGGTAGAATTTTACATTTCAAAAATGGATACGTCAAATGAAGGGTGGAAAGACTTCAGTCATTAGTGAGACAATAAGCTATTTGTTATGTGATCTAACCTGAAGAGATGAATGGTCATGAATAGTGCATTGTTTGGGACTCAATACATGGTCTGTGATGTCATAAATGGAATGAGAGAAAAGGCCGGTGCCAACTGCAGAACCATAGAAACTGGAACATGACAGCAGGGAGGGGCTGCTGTTAACCACGGCTGTTCCTTCATTTAGTGTTTTCTGAGTACCTAACTTCTGTGTAAACGGTTGTTGATGTTCTCTGTACTTCTCACTACAGCCCTGCAGTTCTGGAATGATGTCTCAATCTCTCTGTGTCTATGGCAACGATCACTGGCAGTCTGAGAGATATCACCGCATCAGAATGCTGGTGCAGCACACAATCTCAGTGGAATTACCTCAATAGCGAAGGCTTCATTTATGTAAGATATCCAACACATACTTCTCTGAAACCCATAGCTGAGCGCAGCGAGCCTCCCATCAAAAAGTAGGCCTAGAGGATTACCTTCCCACTCATTTGGGTAGGTTGAATCCCCGAGCTGACAAGGTAACAAAGTCTGTCGTTCTGCCCCTGAACAAGGCAGTTAACCCACTGTTCTCAGGCCGTCATTGAAAATAAGAATTTGTTCTTAACTGACTTGCCTAGTTAAATAAAGGTCAAATTAAATATACTCTTTGAATGGAATTTTCTTTATTCTACTCACAGCACCTCAAACAAGTCCACTAGGGGGTACCATTTCATCATACTATTCTGAACGAAAGCTGACCTGAGCTCAGTTCCTGCACCTTGTGTCAAAGCGGGATCCAGGTGGAGCCAAGCTTCAGTACCTCGTAGGTCAGAAGAGAAATCTTGGATAAAAGTAAGCTAAACCAAGGTTATGGGTTAGGGTTGTGTTTAAGGCTAGAGTTAAGAGTTGAACTGGGATGTGGACTTGAAGCTAGTGTTATTAGGCTAAGGCGCCCCATACTAGGCTCGGTTTGCTCATAGCAGAACTCGGCTAGGCGAAGTGAACCTCTTTGCCTCACATACTTCTTCGATTGAAAAACGATAAAAGTAGCACAATTACTGTTAGTCCTCTTGAGACCCCGTAGCAACAACATAGCCAGTATACACTTCCTTAAAATATTAAGAATGAATCTAAGATAAATCAAGAAATATGTAATTAATTTGGATGTTTTCGACCGAGGAGGTCTTAGTCGCACATTTTACCATCTAACTAAGATATTTTGGTATTTCTCAAGTCGTCTCAAAGTTGAATGACAACAAACAATCCCGCCCATAGTTCCCACTCTTACTAGGAGTAGTACTGTTGACCAATCACCGATGAAGGGGCGTAGACTTCGGCTACCGGACTTCGACTTGCCTTAAGAAAAACATTTGTGCGCGAACAGCCGGGGGAAAAAACAGCTGAACACCCAAACGAACTAAAACGTTACCAAATGTAATCATCATAAATGCGCAAACTGCTTCGCTTGGGAAGAATGCGACAGGCTTTATGGTTGTGGATGAGCCTAGGGTTAGATTTGAAACAGGATGTGGACATGAAGCTGGTGGCAAGAACGGATAACAATAACAGATCATAAATAACGGAATGACAACAGCTTAAACAGAAAAAGGAACAAAACAGTGACTTTTTTTATTTGTCAAAACAACCACAAAATATGACTAAAGCATGATTTCTACAGACGCAAAATAATAGAATGTCCCATCATCATCACATAACATTATTTCTCAAAAGCATTATCAAAACACATAAACCAACAATAAAAGATCTGTCCTCTGTACATGTCTGCTGTTCTAGTTGAGTTCATTGATTCCTCCGACTGCATAAAGAGGCACAACTGTCTGCTAATTGGCCACTGTCCTGAGATATCTGCATATGCTGTTGGTTATCACTCACTCTATATTCAACACACACCCTTGTCTACCTAGAGGTCCAAGTGCAAATATCTGTACAAAATGATTCCCATAACTGCATGTTGATGTCCTCTCAACTCCCACACCCTCCCACACACTGACAACCCACACAGACACACTTACACAGTGCTGGGAAGTTGTGGATATACAGGCTAACACTGCAGAGTAGTGTGGTTGGCTGCATACACCCTCCAGGAAGACTCAATAGTTCCTATTTGGGGGCACCCAAGGGTGCTGAGTGCTTTCCCTCCATGGCATTGGTGAGTAAGGGGCATTACGGGGGGGCATCTGGGGGAGAGGCAGAGGAAAGGGTGCTGGGCAGTGTGGAGGAGGAGGAGGATGAGGGCTGGGCCTGCCTGTTTGGGGGGAGGTAGGCTGGGGAGGGGGAACGACCCTTACTCTGCAGGCTGCTGCTGCTCTGCAGGGGGGAGCTGGAAGTCCTGGGGGCTCGGGTCAGAGAGGATGACGAGGCGCTGGAGAGGGGCGACCTCGTACCCCCGTACCCCAAAATACCAGTGCTCATCAGGAACTCCCTGGAGCCGTATGCGGGCGGGGTGGGGCCGCGTGACCCTGGGAGGCGCATGCTGTCTGCAGGGAGGCTGCATCTGCTGGGGATGTCGTACAACCCCATGTCTGGGCAGCCGTACAGGGCCTGGGACCTGGCCTGCATCCGCAGCATCCTGTCCCTCTCTTCCATCTCCCGCCTCTCCTGAATGGAGACCATGATGGTCTTGGAGAGGTTGTCATAGCGGACCGGAGAGGCCTCCCGGTGGATCAAGGCTTGCTGGGAGAGGTCCCTGTGCATCAGGGCCTGAGGGGAGAGGTCCCGGGAGGTGAGGGCCTGAGGGGTGAGGTCCCGTAGAGAGGGATCCCTGGGTGAGGTGTCCCTGGGCTGGGGAGATTGCCTGGTGACCCCCATGAACACAGGGCTGTAGGTGTGTGGAGGGGGCCGCTGCAGCACACTGCCTTCATGTCCCAGGGTCATGAAGTGCGAGTGGTAATGAAGTGGGGGTCCCCCTCGCTGGGCCAGGTAGTGGGCATCACTTGAGTTCACCAGGCTGTCATAGGAGAGGCTGTTGCGGTTGGACAGGGGGTTGTGAGGGGGGAACAAGCCCGGAGATACCTGATGGGAGATCAGACCCTCTGGGTACAAGACCGGCAGCTTGTTGTGGTGGCGATAGGCGTGTTTGAGGGTGAGGGAGCGGGAGTTGAGGGTGAGAGAGTTGAGCTGGAGTGGAGCGGACATGGGACCGGATGGGACGGCTAGGTGCTGGTCCAATGTGCCCAGGATGAGTTCTGATGACAGGTCATGACGTCTACTGCTGCCCCCTTGCTGCTCTGGTGCCACAGCCACCTAGACACAACCACAACACATAACAGACTGTCAGAGAGCTCTCAGAACACAACACGGCCACAACAGTCTGTTAGAGGGTCGACAGAACACAGAATCACATGGCCAGTCTGTTAGAAAGCTCTCAAAACACAGCACACAATCATGATCTGTGGAAACGGCTCAAAATGCAGCACACAATCACGATCTGTGGAAACGGCTCAAAACACAGCACACAATCATGATCTGTGGAAACGGCTCAAAACACAGCACACAATCATGATCTGTGGAAACGGCTCAAAACACAGCACACAACCATGATCTGTGGAAACGGCTCAAAACACAGCACACAACCATGATCTGTGGAAACGGCTCAAAACACAGCACACAACCATGATCTGTGGAAATGGCTCAAAACACAGCACGATAAATCCACAGTGTATCTGAATGGTGTCAGTGCTGTGAATGATATGACTGACCTGATGGACAGGTGAGGGGGGTGGTGCCTTAGATGTGGACTGCGGTAATGGCCTGAGCTGCTGCAGGGTCTGCCCAGAGGAAGGGGTCACTGGTTTGGGATGCAAACCCCTCTCTGGAATCCAAACACAGATGGAGAAGGAAATCAATATTTAACAAAATGTGAAATATATTACCATAATGTCTATTGGGATTTGTGACTGAACTAATCCAGAGAGAGGCAGTGACGTGTCTCATTAACATATAATGCAAGTCTGTCCTCAGAATCACCTTAATTAGCCAAAACATTTGCATAAACAGGAATTTGACTTGGTGAAATGGTGCTGCCACAATTAACAGAATATACAGACAGACGATAAACAGGATATACAGACAACAGACGTAGAAGCATAGTTTACACAAATCCATACGCGGTAGGTATTCTACGTACACTGTAAACTAAGAACTGCGAACTTCACTACAAACACTAAACTACATTCTGAATCAGGCCGGCTCGAATATTCAGTAGCTCATCACGGGTGAAACTTGGTTGGAAATCCACAAGTAAACAAACAAAGAAAAACCAATGAAGACACAAGCAGCAACAAAAACCATGGCTGCCTCTCTGTTGAATAATGTGGCCACCAGGGTGCAGTAGGAGAGCAGTGAGGGACAGCTTGTGGGGTTTCTGGACCATTTTGAGTTTCTTCATGATCATTTGCTCACGTTCTCTATAATATGAGGTGCATAAATACAGGTACTGTCTCCCTGGTTGTCAGATTACTAATGTGACCCTACCTTCAAGTGTTGCTAGGTGTCTCCTCAGCACGTTGGGGTCTGGTTTGGGGGGCAGAGGTGGTGGGGTGTCCAGACGTCGGATGTCTGGCTCTTCCATACCGTCAGTGGACGGGCGCTGAGAGCGGAAGAGAAAGCACTACTGTTAAACATATCTGATCTGCTGATGAAGTTAGTTAAATACGGAGGCTTTATGTGAATCTGGGATGTTCCCTTCTGAGGGTATTTTGGGGTGGACAGACTTACTTTATTTTGGTTATCATGACACTGGATGCCATTATCCTCAACCTTAATAATTGGTATCTGTCTGTCAGTCTCTGGTCTCAGGAATGGAGGAATGATGCGAACTGTTGATTTCTTAATGGGCCTCGCTGTATACCTGGTATGGTCCAAGCAAATAGATAAGCTAATGAGCTCCAATACGCTATGTTAAACATGATGTTTACATAAAAACGTCAAATGCTTCTTACTTTGGAGAAATGGGACTGCATATGAGATACTCCAAGTTGCCACAGCAACCTTGTGTGAAAGGGTTGACCCCTCCTTGAAACTTCCCAGTGACCTGTGGAAAAGAGGGCAACAATTTCCTCATTAAAGTGAGGACTCGACCTAGGGCGGCCTCATGTATTCCAGAATCTTTTATCTAGTCGTTTAAAAACATGAGCTACACAGAGGCGTCTGACCTGTTCATTGGTGGTTCGGCCCCTAGACACCAGGTAGAGGTGGAACCCTGTGAGGCCCAGGACAGGAATGAAGAACAGACCTGATACGCTCATCACCACCAGGCTAGACACAGCAGTCAAGGAGACTCACGGACTCTCTGTAGGGACCTTTAGAAATGAATTACCATGATCATACTGCACATACTGTATGAACACACACACACACACGCACACGCACATAGTACACAGAGTTTGTTCAAGGAAGGATACGTGACAGTACAGTGCAGCTTCCATAGGTCTTCCAGATGGTGTAGGATGTAGAGCAGGCCACCGGAGAGCACGCCCACCATGTGCAGCGTGAGTGACAGGAGAAACAGGAAGAAGTAGCGGTAGTTCCGCCTCCCGATACAGTTGTTCACCCAGGGACAGTGGTGGTCAAAGTCCTGCATGCGGTTATGACACGATGAGACACAGCATTAGATACAACATTCCATCCCTCTGAGAATTATGACAACACACTGTAGTAGCCTACTTTACATGACTCTGTCCCAACATTGTGCATCCCATTCTACAAACAGAGTGGTCTAGCTAGCCACATCCACATGGGATTGATCAATCTTGGCCAGTGGAAAGACATTATCAACAGAAGTCAAATATCATCCAAGTGTTGATAGGCACTGAGCTGTCTAAATATACCTCAGTGTACACACAGAGATTGTCCCAACCATTTTCAAATCTCATCTCTCTCCCCGCTGCGGGGACATTAAGGATCGGGGGAAAGGGATTAACCTGATTAATGTGATCTCTCTCTTCCTCCCCCTCTATCCCTCCATCATCTTCTCCCACCCACCATTACCCTACAGCCACACACACTATTGATCCCCCTCCTCAGGCACCTCCTCCTCCCTCCACCATCAACCACTACCCCCCCTCCCACCCCAAAAACCTGTCTCACATCCACAACTTCCCCCTATCCACCCCTCCCTTCCACTATCCGCCAGCCCTGGCTTGTTCTCCCTTTCCCTCTATCTCCCTCCCTCCCTCTCTCCATCCCTCCCACCTCTACACAGTGGTCACAGACACTGCAGTGGGAGCATCGTGGAGGTCTGTAGAAGTGGCAGGAGGCACACCACTTCATCCGGACCTGGACACCCTTCACGTCCACGTTCTTGTAGAGCGGGGCGCGGAAGTCATCGTCCTTGTCCTCGTCCTCATTAGCTGAAACCCAAACGCACAGCTCGACATGAACTATAGGTCACCGGCACAACACTGGGCATTGGGTAACACAGGATATTCTTGTTTTTATTGTAATGTTTGTCCTGTTTAGTTACACTATAGTGTACAGTAGTGAATAGACCAGTGCAGGTTTTCTGTTCTACCTGATAATTCATTGCACCCACCTGGTGTCCCAGGTCTAAATCAGTCCCTGGTTAGAAGGGAACAATGAACAAATGCAGTGGAACTGGCTTTGAGGTCCAGAGTTGACTTCGATAGCAATAGTGTATAATATAGTAGTTATAGTGTAACTAACCCATGGGGAGAACACCCGCATCCATAAAGGTTGCCATGGTGAAGTTGGCCAAGACAAAGAAGAAGAGGATGCCACTGCATGGTGGCACGTAGATTGACACAGTCACTGCCAGCCACGGGCACCTGGGACAGAGACAAGAGACCTGAAGCACAGTGGACTCACAATACACACACAACACAGTAGTTTTGCAATACACACACATTACACTCATAGTATAGACGTAGAACATGCACCGTAATATGTCTAGGTTGAATTGGTTGAAAGGGGTATAAATCTCCCTCAGGCTCAGTGTAGGAATCAATCAAAAGGAATCGTCAAAATGATTTGGTTCCTCGGCAGGGAAATTTAACTACACTCGGCGACGCTAAATTCAGATTGATGCCCAACTTCATGGCTTTTTCTGGATATGTCCACAGGGCTTATAGAAACCATCACAACCATCACTGTCATTATGCAAATGTGGTTAAAACTGGAGAATTTGATTTGGTGAGAGGATGCTATGATTATATCTCCACAGTGTGAGATGAAATAAAGGCTGTGTAATCAGGTTTACTGACGGGGACACAGGGGAAGGCACGGTGGATTATAATGATTAAAGGTCGGCATGAGGAGCCTATACAATATCCAATCATTTTTTTTATCTGTATAGATTTGAGTCCAAAGCCATGCTGCTGTGGTGATTTTATCTTCACTTGAAAAGTTTACAGCAGAACGGGTTTCAGCATTGGACCGCTTACATTATCACAACTGGCATCATGTCATAATGGCATAATGCTCCTACTTCCTGTCGGTATTTGATGTTTAGGGGCAACAACAGCAGAAGTGTGGTTTACCATTGAAGTGCAGACTGTGTATTAGTGAGCATGGCCGTAACAGTGACTGTAACAAGACCGTGATCAGGGTGAAACAGATACTGGGTGGATTCCCCCCCCCCACACACACACACACACACACAACCCAAACCTGTCTCCCCACAGTTGCAAAGGTGAAGGGTCAGGAGGTGACGAAGGCAGAACGTATATGTGTGAACCCCAATAGACTGACCGTGACTGTGAACACCGTGAAATTGACAACATTTTGAGTCAAGAGTCTCCTTTCCCCAACTCCAGCCCAGCCCAACCTGGCGCAAGCCCCCCAACCCCCACAGAACAGCCCCGGGAAGGATGAGCGCATGGGGGAGAGTGGGGTAGCATGGGGGAAGGGTGGTTACCCCCAAAGGAATGCCTGGTAATGCCATGCCAGCTGCAATCTCAATAATCCCAGGATTAGGGACTCTGGATTACAGCCCACTCTGCCAGCCCGCGATGGTGGAATCCTCCCATCAGACGACAAGCACACAGACCCTACAGCCTGCAGCACACAGCACAACACACAGCCCAACAGAACCTATTCCATTCCTTTAGGATAAAGGAAACCATACATATTCCATTACCTATACAGCTACAACAGCTGCCTTTACAGACAAACAGCCTTCATAGGCAAATACAATACAGTTCTGTACAGTTCTGATCTGTCAGAATAATGCTCCTCTTGAAGGATTTACTTAATTGAAACATTAACACTAAATTGTACTACTGAGTAAATCAGATTAATGAGGGGAACAGAACAGTGGTTCCCCCACAGCTGGAGGTGGGGATTTATATCTTAAGTCCTCTCTGAAGCAAAGTTTCACTAAATGTGTTCATGTTTGAGATGTACTTAAATTGTCATAAGAGAGCTAGATTACATGGATATGTGCAATATACTGCACCCCTGCACTACCCAGAGTCCACACTGTACTCGTCCCAGTACACTGAATACTGTACTAGTCCCGGTACACTGAATACTGTACTTGTCCCAGTACACTGAATACTGTACTAGTCCCGGTACACTGAATACTGTACTTGTCCCAGTACACTGAATACTGTACTAGTCCCGGTACACTGAATACTGTACTTGTCCCAGTACACTGAATACTGTACTTGTCCCAGTACACTGAATACTGTACTAGTCCCGGTACACTGAATACTGTACTTGTCCCAGTACACTGAATACTGTACTTGTCCCGGTACACTGAATACTGTACTTGTCCCAGTACACTGAATACTGTACTAGTCCCGGTACACTGAATACTGTACTTGTCCCAGTACACTGAATACTGTACTTGTCCCGGTACACTGAATACTGTACTTGTCCCGGTACACTGAATACTGTACTTGTCCCAGTACACTGAATACTGTACTAGTCCCGGTACACTGAATACTGTACTTGTCCCAGTACACTGAATACTGTACTAGTCCCGGTACACTGAATACTGTACTTGTCCCAGTACACTGAATACTGTACTAGTCCCGGTACACTGAATACTGTACTTGTCCCAGTACACTGAATACTGTACTTGTCCCAGTACACTGAATACTGTACTAGTCCCGGTACACTGAATACTGTACTTGTCCCAGTACACTGAATACTGTACTAGTCCCGGTACACTGAATACTGTACTTGTCCCAGTACACTGAATACTGTACTAGTCCCGGTACACTGAATACTGTACTAGTCCCGGTACACTGAATACTGTACTAGTCCCGGTACACTGAATACTGTACTTGTCCCAGTACACTGAATACTGTACCTGCACGTCTAGCCACTCTACAGTATAAATAGGGAATATGGATGAAGTTGGTTGATTCAGGGGTAACTCCCAGTCAGTCTGCATGGTCTGGAGCAGTGTTCATGTATCTGCATAACCCTTTCACCATCCTCCTCTACCAGCAAGGCCAATGGGCGGTGGGGAAAACAAGGAGACAAAAAGGCAATTAGGAATAGGTATACTGTCACTGATTATCTTTTCAAAACTCATTATTTAGATGGTCAAATCCTCTTCCCCCTCACCCATCTGTCAAATAATGGATCTATCACAAGAAAAAAAAAACGGTCAAAATGAGCACAATATGGAAGATAATGATATTGCGTTCAAAATAAGCAGAAATCAGTCAAACTCATTTGGGCTGAGTGCGGAGCGTAGAGGACACACCAGATAAGGTGGAGTGCTCTAGAAGAGGGTCGATCCGCGACTGCCTGATTTCTTATCAACGGGATTATTTCTGTGGGTGCCATTGCCTTGCCGTCCGGCCCATCATTGGTTTGTGACCATCTGGAGCACAGCACAGGGAGAGTTCATTATGCTGCAGTGTGGCGGTGCAGGCAGACAAGCCCCTGCCTTGCGCCTAATGAAACAGACAGCAGAGCTGTATTAAATCATCCAGAAGGGTAAGCTGCTGTTGAGGCTGTCCAATCTGCACACTGCCCTGCCTGAGTAAAGCACAGTAGTGGGCAGGCTAGTCATCACTACCAGTGTCTATCGCATCGGCAGCAAGCAGCAAGCACAGAAGAGCATTAGAGAGGCTCACAACTACACTCTCAGGACAAAAAAAGGGTTCCAAAAGGGTTATGTATGGCTCCTAGAAACATCTCATGGATAGAAAATATGAGTGTTAGAAATGCTGAATGACATGCGATCATAAGCCCTTAGGAATGTATGACCGGTCTTCAGCTTCAGCAAACACTGAATGAACACATAACACTGTTATAACAGGGTTCAGAGAGAGTGCTTCCTTGAACTATTAAAACTATGGGCTTGAATATCAGCTATGTATGTCTACTTAAAGGAGACATACGTGTACATATTACATCATTGTATCCAGGGATCGATGCGTATGCGGGCATAAAATAAACTGTTTGTTTGGGGAGGAGTGTTATTCTATAAATATCTGACCCACTATGGGTGTGTATCACATCTGACATCCTCCCCTCTGCACATGGTTGCATAATTAACTCAGGAAGGAAGTAAAAGGTCAAGAAGGCTTCTCCTTTACAGAATTGTGTAGCATCTCAGCTACATCAAATCTTGACATTAGCCGGGGAAGATTGTTACGAGGAAACACCCTTGAAAGAATCTCTGCTTGTAATGGTTCACTTTCGTAGAGTAGTAGACTGCTAGTCTTTGCATGTCTTTTGTGAATTGTCCACAGTAACAGTACTTAGAGAGAACAACGTAACACAAACACAATCTGAAGGCTGAGATGACAGTTTCCGTTTTAGCTCAGCAATGCGGCTGTTTATCAGGCGAAGGATGACCAAAGGTTCCTACTTTCAGTGGTCCCCCCCTCTTGCCAACTTCACAGGAGGGTTTTTGTCATGATATTGAAAAGTGTCCTAAATCTTGCATAGACCAGTTTGTCAGTTTGTCTGTGAGTCGTGTACTTTGATACATCAGAGTAACTGCTGGAGCTTACTCTCCATACTAACAGACTGGGGTTGCATTTGGGCACTTTATTTTGACACGCACATACTCTAAGTAACAACCTGAGGGACCACGAGGTCTGACTGACATTCACTTTGGACTCCCTGCAGCAGCATATAGCACCAAGGACGAATCAAGGTCCCTTTCCCTCAGAAGGACCCAGGTAGGGTTGCATTTGGTCGAGATAACGACAGAATCTGGCATCTGTCCATCACTGCTTTTAAAGAAACACAGACATCGTCCTTGCTGACAGAGCAGACAGGCAGACAGACACAGACAGACAGTCCTTCTCTGAGTAAAAGGCTGTCTAACAGTGATGTAGGCCTACATATGATGTAACGGCAAAATATTGTCCCTACAGATTCCATTTCTTCTGCTACTGCCAACGTGGAAGGGCAAACAAACGAGCATGTGTGATTGGGCTGGAACGCTCTGTTTCAACATGACCTTATCTTTGAAGAATGGCTGTCCATGGAATAGAAACTTCAGACATAGTCTATTTTATCATCGTGAAACATCTCTCAGTGGGAACGTTTTCGGGAATGTTCATCATGTCTCTTGTTGGCGATCTTCAGACAAACCTGCAATAACAGCCACTTGTCCTGGAGCAGTAGAGCTCTAGGGGTTTGTTCTCTTGAAGTGTGGAAGTTCTCTTTACAAATGCAGATACAAGTCTATTGATCATTGATGGAAACGGACCACTCACTTGCCTGGCCGCCAAAGTCATGCTACCCACATACAGCAGCATCCATCATCTGATGGCAAAAACCAACACAGAATCTCAGGGATTATCGGAAGTTGTGAAAACTTTATTTTTTTTATACTTGGGGAAAAAATTATTTTGTTACATTATTTAAGCAAAAAAAATACTGTTTGTTTTTGGAATTTTCTAAATATGTATTATATTATTAATTTGCATGTCAGCTCTGTGCCAGGAAATGCCCTTGTCCAGAACAAAGGATCCCAATTTCAAACTGCCCCCAAAAGTGTTTACAACTTTTAAAACGGGCTAAAATGAATATTCACTGAAAAAGGATCTCATGTAGTTCCTTGCAATAGCCCTCTCTGACTTTAAGGAATATGTTTCTCAAAACTGTGATTCCTAAAAAAATTGTCCAGAGCGTTGGTCAACTCTGTCAGATTTGTTCAAAATCGTAAATTAATTTTAAAAAATGTGTAGGGTCAGCTATAAGAAGCCCTTCCTCATCTTTTAAAAATCCATTGTAGATATCACATGCTCACAACCATAACCTGTCAACTTCATCTAACTACTAACTACTATTACTTCGCCACTATGGCCTATTTATTGCCTTAACTCACTTAACTTACCTCTCATTTACACTCACTGTATATAGACTTTTTGTTTTCTTTTGTTCTACTGTATTATTGACTGTATGTTTTGTTTATTCCATGTGTAACTCTGTGTTGTTGTATGTGTCGAATTGCTATGCTTTATCTTGGCCAGGTCGCAGTTGCAAATGAGAATTTGTTCTCAACTAGCCTACCTGGTTAAATAAAGGTGAAATAAAATAAAATAAATAAAAAATTAACATAGAATATGACTTTTGGTTCAAATATGTTCATTTTAATTAGGTTATAGCAACTGAAGAAAAACAACATTGCTATGTAGTATAGCACTTGAATAAAGAAGAAAAATAAGCAATTTGTCAACTCCGTAAAACATTAACTCAGTCAGATTTTTGTCTAACGTCTGATAGAAGGGTTGGGCCAACTGCAAACACTGATGGCCACTAGATTATCACCAATTGACGCATCGATTTACCGCTCCATAACACGGATGTCGGGGGGTTCTTTTAGTTCTGATCGCAACCAACACATTTCAAGATGATTTCAGCCTCTTATCATCAGAACATTTTAATCTAGCTATTTGAGCAAAGTAAGGGCGATGTATCTATTTGACAATCATTCAGTACGACTGAAATAAAGTATGTCCTTGTTTAGCACGGCAAATTGACTGTGGAAATTTACCGGACATGTTGTATGATTGGAAAACTAATGTTGATGGTGAAGCCTACTTATTGTTTAAGTCATTCCAATTTATGTAATCCATTAAATACAACTGCCTTTGATTTTTTTTTTTAAATGTGTCTGATATGGTCATTTCTTATCAAGATCGAGGGTAAAATATCCCTGGACAGGCCATACTGTGTGACTAAATCAAGTAAATCGTGATTGAGTTATATATATTTTTTTTTATCAAATGAAAATATAGTTTACAGCCTAGATGTATTTTGAATGGCATATACTATTTTGGCATTTAATGTGAAACGTTTTGATGAAATATAGGCCTTTTAACACTACTACTTCTATACTGAACAAACATGTAAACGCAGCATATAACAATTTCAAAGATTTTACAGTTACAGAGTTACAGTTCATATAAGGAAATCAGTCAATTCAAATAAATAAATGGGGTTTAATCTATGGACTTCACATGACTGGGAATATAGATATGCATCTGTTCATCACAATTACCTTAAAAAAAAGTAGGGGCGTGGGTCAGAAAACCAGTCAGTATCTGGTGTGACCACCATTTTCCTCATGCAGCGCGACACATCTCCTTCTCATAGAGTTGATCAGACTGTTGATTGTGGCCTGTGGAAAATTGTCCCACTTCTCTTCAATGGCTGTGCGAATTTGCTAGATATTGGCGGGAACTGGAACACGCTGTCGTACAAGTCGATCCAAACATGCTCAATGGGTGACATGTCTGGTGAGTATGCAGGCCATGGAAGAACTGGGGCATTTTCCGCTTCCAGGAATTGTGTACAGATCCTTGCGACATGGGGCCGTGGAAGAACTAGGACATTTACAGATTCCAGGAATTGTGCACAGATCCTTGCAACATGGGACCGTGCATTATCATGCTGAAACATGAGGTGATGCCGGTGGATGAATGGCACGAACATTGGCCTCAGGATCTCGTCACGGTATCTCTGTGCATTCAAATTGCCATCGATAAAATGCAGTTGTGTTTGTTGTCCATAGCTTATGCCTGCCCATACCATTACCAGACCGCCACCATGGGACACTCTGTTCACAACGTTGACATCAGCAAACCGCTAGCTCACAGAACGCCATAAGGTTGTGAGGCCGGTTGGATGTCCTGCCAAATTCTCTAAAACGATGTTGGAGGTGGTTTATGATCAATTAAGATGACATTCTCTGGCAACAGCTCTGGTGGACATTCCTGCAGTCAGCATGCCAACTGCATGCTGCCTCAAGTCTTGAGATATGTCTGGCATTGTGTTGTGTGACAAATCTGCACATTTTAGAGTGGCCTTTTATTCTCCCCAGCACAAGGTGCACCTGTGTCATGATCATGCTGTTTAATCAGCTTCTAGATATGCCACACCTGTCAAGTGGATGGATTATCTTGGAAAAGGAGAAATGCTCACTCACAGGGATGTAAACAAATTTGTGCACAAAATTTGAGAGAAATCACCTTTTTGTGCCTATGAACAATTTCTGGGATCTTTTATTTCAGCTCATGAAACATGGTGCTAACACTTTACATGTTGCGTTTATATATAAATTCTGCCTGTTGGTTACAATCAAGCCGTTGTGTTTTTGTTGGGGATTGTCAAATGTATCATCCATATTTTAAGTAATGTTTGTATTTACATACTCTGTTTTGAGTATCTGTTGTCACCTTGAGCAGTTGCTTGTCAACTCCTCACTGATTGCTAATCATTGTCCTGAAATATATGCTTAAACTATTGAATACTTTGCTGTGCTAGAAAAAAATATATAATGTTTGCTTTATAAACCTTGTTTTAATTTCTTAATCTACAAAAACATGCCAAAATGCTAACGAAATTAGCCCTGGAGCATTATACAGTGTTCTAAAACAAAACAAAACTATTTGAATAAGCTAATGTTAGAATGAAACAATCAAGGCCTTTAAACACTTGTTGTACAATAAATATAAAAATGAAATGCCTTTTATGGTGTCTGATGGAGTTGACATAAATCTAGTTAGGTACACTTTATGAAAACATGTTTTCATTAGGAGGTTGTTCCTTTACATGGTATGATAGCTGATACTTTGGTTTAAAATATACGTATTTCAAATGTTGTTATTATGAAGAAGAATATTTGTGACAAATGTTTACTGTCTCATCTTTTAAGAATTCCTGATTTACAATCCCAATTAAAAACATCCCCAGAATCAGTCAACAACAGTGGGGCGCCAAGATAATAACGCAATAAACAAGCCTACGCGAAGAGATTCGATTGGCATAGAACTGAGTCACTGACACTTAGCAATTAAACTTCAACAGCAGCAGCTTCATCAGCAGCCAAGAGTTACAATAAAATGGAATGAGTTTACTTTTTTTTACGCATTCACTTATCAGATGATTCATTGTATTGTATTTCCCATAAAGAATTCTAGAATTCCTCATTCCAAACAGCATGTGAATTGGGGGTATGCAGTAGGCATGGCCATGTCAGTTCTTATAATCAGTTGTTATATTCACTGTTGACACTTTCAGATACAAGATACATATAACAGTTCAATGACATGTAAATGACTGAAAACTGTGACTCTTCCATGCTAAAGATTCAGATCCTACCCTACAGAGCCATAGAGGATTACACGTCTCTCTTAAGCCCAGTGTCCATAAGCTCCTTGTCTTTGAACAGCAGGGAGTAAAAGAATAGCAAGGATGTCAGTATGAAATCACTCTTTCCAGACTCTCTTACAAATCATTGGATAACCCCCAGCCAAGTCAGTGGCTTTAGTCCAAATCAACCCAGTCAGTACAGTATAGTACATTTACAACTCAATCCACTGTGGCCCACTTTCTCTTTCCTCACATCAATGCATAATCACGTCACTGAGGATATATCGTTCTAAAATATTTCAGTTAATCAGAAGTGCATGTACTCTAGTACACTTATGCCAAGTTCCCACCTGAGAATTACCCCAGTGTTTTACCCAGAAGGCTCAGACTTTTCTGTTTCCATCTCCACAGATGGCCTCAGTGAACATGCTTCGATTTTAGGGCCAAGGCCCGGCACTTTTCAGCTGCCATTTACATAACAGTAAGTGTGAGCATGAGTTAACATCTTTCTATAGTTAACACCTCCTCATCGAGCGACTGTCTTGATGATGCAGAGGTTGTTGATTCTGCCCTTTACAAGTCATCGATAGTTTACTCCTCCCTGCTCGCCCCAAGTCTTCAGTCACCCCTCGTTCCACAGATGTGGGAATCAGGAGGCATCGATCAGAAGATCGGGATACTAATTGGAAACTTCTCATCTGCTAGAGGATCCACTTGAAAAATTGCTGGTAAAACCAACAGATGTGGAAACTGGGACATATTTGTCTACAGGGGTCAGTATAGAAGTACTGTTCAAATCAAATCAAACTTTATTAGTCACATGCGCCGAACACAACACGTGTAGACCTTACAGTGAAATGCTTACTTAAGAGCCCTTAACCAATAAGTTAAGAAGTTAAGCAGTTAAGAAAAATGCCTACAAAAAATAAGATATAAATGTAACAAACAATTAAAGAGCAGTAAAATAACAATAGCGAGGCTATATACAGGGGGGTACCGGTACAGAGTCAATGTGCGGGGGCACCGGTTAGTCGAGGTAACTGAGGTAGCGTTATTAAAGTGATAATTACAGAGTAGCAGCAGCGTAAAAAGGGGGGGGGGGGGGGGGGGGCAAATACTCTGGGAAGCCATTTGATTAGATGTTCAGGAGTCTTATGGCTTGGGGGTAAAAGTTGTTTAGAAGCCTCTTGGACCTAAACTTAGCGCTCCGGTACCACTTGCCGTGTGGTAGCAGAGACAACAGTATATGACCAGGGAGGCTGGAGTCACTGACAATTTTTAAGGCCTTCCTCTGACACCGCCTGGTATAGAGGTCCTGGACGGAAGGAAGCTTGGCCCCAGTGATGTACTGGGCTGTACGCACTACCCTCTATAGTGCCTCGCGGTCGGAGGCTGAGTTGGAGTAGTTTGTTGGGTGATGTGGACGCCAAGGAACTTGACGCTCTCAACCTACTCCACTACAGCTCAGTCGATGACAATAGGGGCGTGCTCAGTCCTCCTTTTCCTGTAGTCCACAATCATCTCCTTTGTCTTGTTCACGTTGAGGGAGAGGTTGTTGTCCTTGCACGAGTGAACAGGGAGTACAGGAGGAGACTGAGCATGCACCCCTGAGGGCCCCCCGTGTTGAGGATCAGCATGGCGCATGTGTTGTTACCTACCCTTACCACCTGGGGGCGGCCTGTCAGGAAGTCCAGGATCCAGTTGCACACCATAGTGCCCTCAAAGCTTAGTGATGAGTTTTGAGGGCACTATGGTGTTGAACACTGAGCTGTAGTCAATGAATAGCATTCTCACATAGGTGTTCCTTTTGTCCAGGTGTGAAAGGGCAGTGTGGAGCGCAATAGAGATGGCATCATCTGTGGATCTATTGGGACGGGATGCAAATTGGAGTGGATCTAAGGTTTCTGGGATAATTGTGTTGATGTGAGCCATGACCAGCCTTTCAAAGCATTTCATGGCTACAGACGTGAGTGCTACAGGTCAGTAGTCATTTAGGCAGGTTACCTTAGTGTTCTTGGGCACTTAGTGTTCTTGAAATATGTTGGTTTTACAGACTCAGACAGGGACTGGCAAGTGAAGACACTTCAGCGCATGCTCGGAGTACACGTCCTGGTCACACAGTCGTCCGGAACAGCTGATGCTCTCATGCATGTTTCATTGTTACTTGCCTCGAAGCGAGCATTGAAGTTATTTAGCTCGTCTGGTAGGCTCGTGTCACTGGGCAGCTCACGGCTGTGCTTCCCTTTGTAGTGGTATGGTGGTACAGTGGGACTATTCACCCAGGCGCTATTAGCAATCTCTGGGATAATGTTGAAAATGTTGTTGGTGGTATCCCAACAACACGGTAGTGATTCTCACATGACTAAAATGTTGTTTTGAGAACACAAGTACGGTGGGATTCGGGAACCTGTGTAGCTTTAGCCGACCCAGTCTGATTTCTAACTGACTCCTGACTCTAAGCTCTAAGCATCATTGCCCTCTGGAAGAAGATAAAGGGATTAAGGAATCAATGTTCACATACACTCAGAGGTGTGGTTGTGTTCATTATATTTTGAGTCATAATAACATATAATATAATGACGTTTCCGGATTAGGATGCAGTTATATCAACCACTGAACCACATTAATCATCCGAACATTTGAGTTTAGCCTAACAAGAAAATCAGCCTTAGACATAGGCCTAATAGTTAAATAGCCTCTTAACTCACATAGTCCCCATACCAAATTCATATAGCCTACAGTAGCTTATATTAAGAGGATCAACATGATATTAGGCAATGACATGTAACTACTAATAGACAGCTTTGGGTACAGTATTGTTGAACTGTTTAATGAATAGTATAGCATATTGATATGTAATTAAAACTACACCAGAATTTCACAAAAGGGACTTTTTTCAACAACAAATATGTGTCATATTTCACTTCTGTCAGATTGAATGGCAAAAAAACACTGTTCTAAATTCCGAATGTGAAGTTTGCCTTAAAATGTTTATGGGTCGTTCTTGAATTACAGTGGAACTTGGACATGGCATTTTGGACAAAATGTACTTAATTTTTCTTTATTTGATTTGGGTACATCTTCCCATTCTAAATCAACTAATATGGTAGCTTAATGATCTTAAAAAGTGTGTACCTTTATGACAATGTTGTGACATCTGTAGGAGTAGTAACACCAATGATGGTAACACCAATGAGACATTTGAGGTAAATTAAGATTTGCTGAAATGGAGGCCACAATGCTCAAATCTAAGTTCATCAATCCTGTACTTAAGTGATATGATTAATCATTTTTCTCACAATGATATTTCCCTTCATTTAAATGGACTAACCCCAAGTTGGGGCAGGCAGGTAGCCTAGTGGTAAGAACGTTAGGCCAAACAACCGAAAGGTTGCTAGATTGAATCCCGAGCTGACGAGGTAAAAATCTGTCGCTCTGCCCCTGAACAAGGCAGTTACCCCACTGTTCCTAGGCCGCCGTTTGTTCTTAACTAGTTCAATTAAAAAGTGACACTTTGGATTTTGACACTGAATGAATTAACGGAATCCTCAAATGTATGATATATTTAAAGGGTGTGATTAGCTAATCATTTCCTTTAATATAGACCACTCCCTGAAAAAGAGTTTGCCACTGGAGAGAATGCTCAAGGTTCTTGTAGATCTTTGTAATGAGTTATTTTCAAGGTGGTAACCCCAGTGACATAAAACAGAGGGTCACACATTATACTGGTAAAATAATTGGTATTTCAATAGCCTTCTTTGTTTTGATTCATCTATACAATATATGACATACTTTTGTTCACTTTCTAGCATTCAAATTCCCAAAGCATGTCACTACAACTCCCCTACTGTGACAAGCCTGCTCCTAAGTACTTTAAATAATGCATCGACATAGAGGGTTGCAGTATGAAGGATTTTAATGATGTTTTATCATTTATAAACAGTTCAATATAAACCAAAACGTGTATTATCTGTGTTTATTTGTAATTTTCAAGTGTGTTTCATGGTTGCAAAGGCAAGGGATTCAAATGCCAAATCAATTAAAAAACGACCCTTATTCTACACAGTGTGTGAGCGACAGGACCTATTTTATCGTAAGCTTTCCCTAGAGACAACTTTACCGTTTGGAGCAATTGTGCATGCCCATTGGATCTGATACTTCATAGGCCTATATACAGTATATGCAATTCAAATATGTGGACTTGGCCTAGGCCTACTTTAGATATGGAATATAATAGTTTCGAAAAGGTAGGCTACTTTCGTGTCTGGTGTCAAACTACATTTTCAAAAGGAGGGATATCGTCAACTTACGTAAAGACAAAGAATAAAGTGGTGGACCCGACGAGGAGGACTGCAGCGGTGGACACTGGAATAAACGCGCTGGCTTTAATTCTTTCACTGCCGCTGGTGGGCATTCTGTACTTTCCACAAACATCAGCAGTTTATTCCAACGAAACGATTACACCGAGATACAATAAATGATCCATGATACGACGTATTCCCACTATGTTCTGTCCTGAGTCTCCATGGATTAAATGCAACAAATCCATGGTCAAAAAGTCCAACGAGCTGTGCCCGTCTTGGAAATCCCACCGTACAGGACTGGGCCGGACCAACCACCAACTCAGCGAAGCGGCTCTTGATTTGATAGGTGGGGCTATCGCCGGGGAAAGGTAGCTTTGGGACACAACATCGGGAGTCTGTCTATTGGTTGGACTCCGTTTAAAGGAGGATTTACGTGAACTACACCATAGCAGAATAGACTCAATTGTGGTGTATGTTTTCAGTGCTAAATATTATTTTGACTATTTAAAAAAAAACGTATTTCATGTCATAGCCACACTCTTGATTACAAATGTTATTTGCTTCAACATGGAAATGGATCTGTCATTAGAAATGGACAATAATGTTGCTCTATAGTGACAGATAAAAGTATATAATGTACAAATGTTGAATATTCTAACGACATAAATATAGGTTATTCAAACCCTGCTCCTTTACAGTGATCCAAGTTCAGTTTGGTTTTTCGCTTCTGTATTGGGATACTACAAGTCTCTGGCAGGGGCGAACTGTCCATCTGGCATTTTGGGCAAATGCCAGAGGGGCTGGTCCATTTTTAGCCCAGTGGGCCTGTCTAACTTGTTTATTTTTAATTATCTGGCTGTTGATGGGGGCCTCAACAATTAAAAATTGGCCGGTGTGTTTGAAATGCCAGGGCCGGTTTCTGGTCCCAGTCTCTAGTGCTGACCAAGAACTGAAGACTAGATATGTATGGCAAATGTGAGGTTAAGTCTCTAAGGATTTGTTGAGAGGTTGGGCCTGGCTGTAGCATGATATTAACATCCCTTATAAATGTTGAGCCAAATAAGGCTCAGACATAGATAGATGAGCCAGGCGTGATGGATGCAACGGAGTGGATCGAAGCCTTCATCCGAGGGCTGATGTGTCTGCTCGGGATCCTGGGGAACAACTGGCTTTGTCTCCGTTCTCTCCCCGGACCCAAGTCCAGTCTCCGCACCAATGAGGTCCTCTTCATCAACCTGGCCGTCTCCAACCTCATCACCAACTACCTGGTGGACCTGCCCGATACCATGGCTGACTTTGTTGGCTACTGGTTCCTGGGGGAAGCCTACTGCTGTGTGGTCCAGTTCTGCTCTGACCTGTCAGAGACCAGCAGTGTCTTCTCCACCTTGTTTATTTGTGTGTTCTGGCACCAGAAGCTGGTGGGCTCTCTGAAACGCGGAGGAGCTCCAATCCAGCTGGATAGCCTCCGTCTCGTAGCCTGTCTCCTGGCTGGCAGTTGGACAGTGGCTGTGGTATTCAGTGTTCCACAATTATTCTTTGTCCGGTTGGAGAGTGGTAATGAGAGCCACGATGACTGTATAGAACTCTTTCCCTCCCAAACTGCAAGGCAGACCTATGAGCCGTTGTATCTGACCTTCGCTAACGCCCTCCCCATCACTGGTATAGCGTTTGCTAGCATCCAGATTGTGATCACTCTGCTAAGGCACCAGGCACATATCCAGGGCCTGACTTCGGATCATCACAAGGGGACAGCTAATTCTTTACCTAACAATGGACCCTCAGTTGTTCACAGCTCGATCAGTTCCCCCCTCTACCAGGTCGAGATTGGGGACAGCATAGTCAGAGCTCCACCCGATCTGAAGAGGTCCTCTCAGCCTCCAGCTAAGCCCAGCCCAGGGTCAGGTACTCAGGTGAGGGCAGCCAAGAGCGTGGTGGCTGTGGCCACTGTGTTTGTGGTATGCTGGGTGACCCACCTGCTGCTGATGATGGCCAGCAACATCCACACGTCCTCCTTGGTGTTGGAGCTGGCCAGCTACATCGGATCCTCTTACACCTGTATCATCCCCTACATCTTCCTCTATGGAGTAAAAAAACTGTCTTTCTCCTGCAGAGGGTAGCTAGATACAGTCATACACTCATTTTCTATTGAGTGGTATCAAACCAAGTGCTTTGTATAATTGTTGCTATTTTTTAAATTTTATTTAACTAGGCAAGTCAGTTAATAACAAATTCTTATATTCAATGACAGCCTAGGAACACTGCCTTGTTCAGGGGCAGAATGACAGATTTTTAACCTTGTCAGCTCAGGGAGTTGATCTTGCAACCTTTCGGTTACTAGTCCAACACTCTAACCACTAGGCTACCTGCCGCCCCATATGTCTTCAGGACATCTGTGTTGCCTGAAAATAAATGAAATTAGATTGGCATATCGCCATGATTTCATTAGTGTAGTTATACTAGTGTAGACACAAATTCAGTATATACACCATCACGTCTGGGTGAATATCAGTGAACTCCAACGACTCTCTGACAGATCGAGCTAGTGATGGTGACAATTAGAAGTGTGTTTATGATGGAAATGTTGTCAACCCTGTAGAATGTTAAGTTACATAAAATACACTATAGATATATACTCACACATTACTTTGATGTTATTGATTTGCTATAATATCTTATATAAAGTTTGTGTTAACAAGCATTTCAACTTCGAGTTTGATTTAAGTGCTTCATGAACTTGGGAAATCAATGCTGCATCTCTGGATTCAAGTCTGCTTTAATTGTTTTGTTTCCAGCACATTAAAATCAAAGGCCCGTGCCTGAGTAATTGGAGAAAAGCATCTCAGCAATTATTGCTAAGTTGCAGAGACAACAACCAGCCCTGGGGCACAATTATCCTCTATTAAGGGTAATTATTCCAACAAAAACAACAGGCACACAACAAAGTATGAACAACCCTCTACAATGGGGTGTCTGTTAATGGTCAACAGTACTATGAGGCTGTGTGCTGTGGGGCCTTCTGAAATTATTCAGACCCCTTTGACTTTTTCCACATTTTGTTACGTTACAGCCTTATTCTAAAATTGATCAACCCCCCCCCCCTCCCCATCTACACACAATACCCCATAATGACAAAGCAGAGTACTTACGTAAATATCACATTTACATAGGTATTCAGACCATTTACTCAGTGCTTTGTTGAAGAACATTTGGCAGCGATTACAGCCTTGAGTCTTCTTGGGTATGACGTTACAAGCTTGGTACACCTGTATTTGGGGAGTTTCTCCCATTCTTCTCTGCAATTCCTCTCAAGCTCTGTCAGGTTGGATGGGGAGTGTGGCTGCACAGCTATTTTCAGTTCTCTCCAGAGATGTTCAATCTAGTTCAAGTCCGGGCTCTGGCTGGGCCACTCAAGGACATTCAGAGACTTGTCTTGAAGCCACTTCTGTGTTGTCTTGGTTGTGTGCTTAGGGTCGTTGTCCTGTTGGAAGGTAAACCATCTGAGGTACTGAGCACTCTGTAGCAGGTTTTCATTAAGGATCTCTCTGTACTTTGCTCCGCTCATCTTTGCCTTGATCCCCACAGCATGATGCTGCCACCAGCATGCTTCACCGTAGGGATGGTGCTAAGTTTCCTACAGATGTTATGCTTGGTATTCAGGCCAAAGAGCTCAATCTTGGTTTCATCAGACCAGAGAATCTTGTTTTTCATGGTCTGAGAGTGTTTATGTGCCTTTTGGAAAACTCCAAGCAGGCTGTCATGTGCCTTTTACTGAGGAGTGGCTTCCGTCTGGCCACTCTACCATAAAGGCCTGATTGGTGGAGTGCTGCAGAGATGGTTGTCCTTCTGGAAGGTTCTCCCATCTCCACAGAGGTACTCTGGCGCTCTTTCAGAGTAACCATCGGGATCTTGGTCACCTGCCTGACCAAGGCCCTTCTCCCCCGATTGCTCAGTTTGGCCGGGCATCCAGCTCTAGGAAGAGTCTTGGTAGTTCCAAACGTCTTCCATTTAAGAATGATGGAGGCCACTGTGTTTTTGGGGACCTTCAATGCTGCAGACATTTTTTGGTACCCTTCCCCAGATCTGTGCCTCGACCCAATCCTGTCTCGGAGCTCTACGGACAATTCCTTCAAATTGGTTTTTGCTCTGACATGGGACCTTATATAGACAGGTGTGTGCCTTTACATATTATGTCCAATCAATTGCATTTACCACAGGGGGACTCCAATAAAGTTGTAGAAACAGCTCAAGGATGATCAATGGAAACAAGCTTAATTTCAGGTCTCATTGCAAAGGGTCTGAATGCTTAAGTAAATAAGGTACGTTTATTTTTTTTATAACTTAACAAAAATCTTAACCTGTTCTCGCTTTGTCATTATAGGGTATTGTGTGTAGATTTCTGAGGATTCTTATTTATTTAATCCATTTTAGAATAAGGCTGTAACATAACAAAATGTGGAAGGTCAAGGGGTTTGAATACTTTCCGAAGGCACTGTATACACTCAGTGGTCAATAAAGTACACCACTCCCTTAACGAAAACGGTTCACTCCTACAGACAGTGAGTCAAAGCAGGCAGACAGGCATCCAGTTACTGTTTGATTTAACATCAGAATGGGCAAAACGAGTGACCCAAGCAACTTTTAGAATGGTATGATTGGTGCCCGGCGCACTGGTCCAGTATTTCAGGAACGGCTGTCCTCCTGGGCTTTTAACGCATGACAATGTCTAGTGTGTCCTGAGAATGGTGCCAAACAAAAAACATCCAGTCAGCGGCAGTCCTGTGGGCGAAAACAGCTCGTTGATGAGAGGTCAAACGAGAATGGCAAGAATCGTGCAAGCTAACAGGCAGGCCACAAACAGGCAAATAACAGCGCAGTACAAGTGGTGCGCAGAATGGCATCTCGGAACGGACAACTCGTCGGTCCTTGTCACGAATGGGCTATTGCAGCAGACGACCACACCGGGTTCCACTCCTATCAACTAAGAACAACAAGTGGCTCCATTGGGCACACGATCACCATCACTGGACAAAACATGACCTGGTTTGACAATTCCCGGTTCCTGTTGCATCATGCTGATGGCAGTCAGGATTTGGCGTAAGCAGCATGATTCCAAGGCCCCATCTGGCCTGGTATCAACACTACAGGCTGGGGCCGGTATTGTAATGTTTCTGGCAGACGTTAGGTCCCTTGATACCAATTGAGCGACATGTCCATGCCCTGAATAATTCAGGCTGTTGTGGAGGCGTCTCACCCAGTACTAGATGGATGAACTAGATACACTGGACAGTTTATATCACAACAGGACCCATACATGGATATCTGTGAACATTCACTTGTGCAAAGAGTTCAAATCAAAGTGTTTATTTTTTATATACTGAACAGGTTGCAAATTTTATTATACATTTTTTTCCAATACAATCTTAAACAAAAAAACTATGACAAATTGAAATTATTCTATGCATGTAAAATTGGCTTATTTGATAAAATTGCTCACTGCAGGCCTGAGTTCTCAGAGTAAAACGGTTTGAACAGCACCCTTATACAAGGCATGGATCGAGGATTTCGGTCTCATCCCTGAAATCTCAGTTGAGTACAACACTCATACAGTCAAATAAATGCCATTTAACTAGTCAGCCAAAAGCAGACACACTGATTAAGGTGTTAAGTCATTCAGAAAAATAAGAAATACTAACAAAACATGTCAAAGTAAGGTTAAGTTATTACAAACCTTTGGCAGAGAAGGCATTCTTAGCATAATGTAAGGAGTACCAATATTTTACTCTGTATTACAGAGGAGGTTGAGTGGTACAGAAAGCCAAATACTGTCAGCTTAACAGTCTTCTTGACATCTAAACAGTGGGGGGGGGGATTAATCTGGGTTTAAATGAGTGGAGTGATTAAGACAGCGTCCTCAGCTCGCATCAGAGGCTAATGTCCATGGAACAAATACTTAGGCCTGAATCATGGCAGGCATGTAGAAGGAAAGACACTCATGAATGATATCAGCACGATATCCAGCCATCATGTAAGTGCATTTCTCCTCTACATACGTACATTCTATATATTTTACCCACATAAGTACAGTAACTCCATATGTAAATGACAATCCCATCCCTGTAAAGTATTGTCCCCTAATTCTGTGTGTGACAACAGTTCATGTTTACCTAACATTCATTTGTGAAACTAATGCAATTCCCTCAGACAGACACCAATAAGTTGTCTTCACTTCTAGGCTTATGTCACAAAACAAATGCATACTGTACTTATAAAATAAGTTAAAAATAGGATGTAAAAAGTCTGAAGACAGGGGTGTAGTGAGCTGGTCAATAACCCCTTCATGAGAAATGCGGGGGTGTAGTCCTTTGCGACGCAACTGCAGTCTGAGAGACCGAACTGTATTCTCAATATCACTCCACTATCAAAAACCAGCCAGAACAAGAGATATACAGAAGAGTTATGTTATTCAGAACTGTAAACCGGTTTCATTCTGTCTCTTTACTTGCTGATCTTCCTGTGACCCCTGGGAACCTCCTCAGTGAACTTTCTCCAGCTTGGCCTGCAGGGCCTTGAAGTTGCCGATGGTGAGCCGCAGGGTAGAGTTAGGACTCAGGGACTGCAGCTCCACCAGGTAACCACAGATGTTATCCAGACACACATTAGTGAACCGCCGTCTGACAAGATGGGGAAGGAGGAATAGGAGTTAGACGGAGTGTATTAGATAAATTAGAGATACATTTTAAACATGTTTACAAACAATAATTGTCATGACTACGTACGTATACGGGTTGATATGTTTTCAAATGAGAAGCACGGCCTAATGAAGAGAGCAGCGACGGTTAGCACACGTGGTGATTGGTTAGTTACCGGTCATATGTTGGTACTCTGCTGGGGTCCTCTACGTATCCTGACAGCAACACATGTATACACTCTACCAGGTGGAGAGGTTTCTTCAGACGCTGCCAACACGGATCCTGGGTGACACAGCCACAGTTCGAGACATTCAGTCTTTTAAGGTCGACAGAACCTTATTAATTAATCAAATAATGCTCAAGTTGAACAGGTGTAAAATATGATTTTATAATAACCCTTTATTATGAAGAGTATCTTTATCTATTTGTATCCCAAAACTGCCAGCAATAATTGCCCCTCCGGGATGAATAATGGTCATTGAATTTAATTGAGAGACATACCCGTGTCTTGAAGAGTTGGTCGTAGACCTCCAGCAGACGGGGGAGCTGTACTCCTATCTCCTGCATGGTGAAGGTGACAAAGCCCACGTCCCAATTCAGATGACACACCTCCTGCTCCAAAAACTTCACCAGGAATTCTGGAGACAAGACAGTGGAAAAGTACTGTACATTAAACAATTTGCCCATCTCTGTAGTTCAATGGTAGGAGACAACCTAGGACAGGTGTTGGTGGATAATGAAGCAATTACAGATGAAACGTCCAGACCCTATAGACATAACACCTTAGAGACATACATGTTGACATAATGAACTGCTAATGTAATTACACTCAGTATGGATGTCTTACATAGAGGACAATCAGAGAATTGGCTGAATAAATTAAATTAGGCATGTGGTTTTACCTAGTGGAAAGTATCTGGGTGTTCCGGCGTAGATTTTCCCCAGAGACACCAGTTTGAGACTCAGAGCTCTCATCCTGTCAGCTGGACTCATGGCCACACTGTCACCCAGCTCTGGAATAAAGGACAAATAACAGAATTCAAGATGTAGGTTGTTTATCTACTTACCCAGAGCCAGATGAACTCATGGATATCATTTTTATGTCCGAGTGCAGTTTGGAGATGATTGAAGCTAGCATATTGTTAGCGTGGCGCAATTCCGTGAAGTCTCCCGGTACAGTATCCAGCTCCTCTCAAAAGCAGGGGAATAGACCTAACTACTCCAAAACTGAGTGGTAGGCCATTTATAGTCTTACAAAGCTATACATCTAGATAGAATCTAGTTTTTATGATCAGAGAAATTAACATATTGGTAAAATATTGAGAACTATGTATAGCTTTGTAAGACTACCCGTAACCAACCACCCAGTTTCTGAGTAGTTAGGTCTATTCCTTAACTACTCAAGAGACAAACACGAATGGATAACGTCAGGAGCACTTGTCTGTACACACCTTTCTCCATGATCTCCTGCCACAGAGAGTGCACCAGGATGGGGTCAGAGTGACCAGCACAGTGGATGATGGCCAGTTTGCATTCAGACAACCGGAAGTGATCTGCAAACTCCCCATACAGCTAGACAGGAGGACAAAGGACAGGGGTATTAAAACATTTACTGTATGGGAGGAAAATGTATTACCAAACAGAACTATTGGAGTGAGGGGCAATGTTAGATATCCATGCACCGTTACCTTGGTGATGTCCATAAGCTCGGAATCCAGTTGTGACATGGCTCCCTGTACAGAGGGATGCTGGGAGTAACGTCTGCTCAGAGTCTCCTGGATCTGGACCTGAATACGCACCACCTGGGAGGCAGGACCAACAATATCAGCTCGAGTTGACAGAGCACAAATCTAAACCTTGTCAAAAAGGGGCCAAAACCTAAAAATTCAGCGAGGAGTTATTTCCCCTCCCCCGTACCTCCATCTTCTCCTCCAGCTCATGCAGGAACTCCCCTTCAGCTCCTTGAGCAGAGATGCAGGAGGAACTCTTGGCTGACAGGATGGCCCTGGAGATGTACTCCAGCCTCTGCTTCAGGGAGATCTCAGTACTGCACACAGACAGACACACGTATAATATGTTCGCACTCCCTTTTAACGTCGCTCAGAATCTACATGAATGAGGCCATTTTCATATGTCAGTGGTAGCGCCGGGCTCTATCACTGAGTCACACAGTGTGTGGAAATGGCCCATCAAGACTCAGGGGGGGGCCTGTTAGATCGTACCTGTGCATGTCAGCGAGCCTGGCCAGGACGTGAGCTGCCTTGCCAAAGCTACGGCTCTTCTCATAGTACCGCCACAGCAGGTCCATGTTCCGCACCTTACTCTGGTCCTGCTTGATCATGTGCATCAGGTGTTCCTCCAGGTATGGAGAGTTCACCTGGATAGAGGACAGAGAGAGACGATAATAAACCACAATGAAAGATCAGTGTAATGCAATATACTCATCCACTATAAAGTACAGAACCAGGCATCTCAGGCAGTGACTGTGGAACAATGCCAGAAGGTTCTTACCTCCAGAAGCTTGTCGGTGAGGTCAGCCTGTATCAGCCAGTTGTAGAGGGCTATGTGGAAGAGTTCATCCTGTGACCTCTGGGCCAGACCAATGACCTGCTCAAACTGCCGGATAGAACGAGAAGATCATGAGACAGCTCATCCATAGCATGAATGAATTGAGGGCAAAATCTTTGGACCTAAACATTTTCAGCCTTATACTAAAAAAATAATGAAATTATTATTTTTGTAAACAAATTCCTATTATTGTTATTGGGGGTTACAGTCTCCTCCACGCAGCACTTACGTGGGCGGTGGCATCCTCATTACTCAGCATGTTGGGGTCAGAGGTCATAACAGGGGGTCCTGGCTGCTTAGGGACACTGGGAGACTGAGGAGCCGCTTTACTCTGGTTCACCAGCTCCTGCATGGTGTCTGTGATGCACTTATAACATGACAACCTACAGGAGGAGACGAGGGGGTGGTCAGTCTGTCAGCACAAGGGAGAAAATAAAAGGGCCAGGACGTCCCTTAGCAGATATCTATTACCACAGTCTCATGATCAACGTGAACAGGTGGTTAAGTTACCTCTCCTGGAAGGCCAGTGCTCCAGCCTGGTCCTCCTCTGGTTCTCCGTTCTTATAGAAGTGAGGTCCCAGCCTCTGAGGATCCTTCTTATCCGCTGCAGTCAGGCACAGCTCAAGCACCCCCTCATAAAAACGCACTGAGAGAGAGAGAGGAAAAACACACTTAGCATCCCATCCACACTAAGCATGAAGAGTCAAGGACATTTCAAATAGTATTAGTGTGATGGCCAAGGTGTGTGTGGAGCCTTACCCTGTCTGTACTGGGAGCAGACCAGTGGCAGGTCTGTGTGTTGGCTAATCAGCTGGTAGAGTTGTAGTGACTCTCTCAGTGTTCTCTCCTTATCGATCTTAGTCTGGATCTGTCTGGAGCCCTGCAGCAACTCATTAGCCTGGGAGGGACAGAGGGAGGGGGAGATGTAGTTCTGAGATACATTTGTAAAGGGAAAAAGAGGACCGAGGAGGCAACAGTGGATGCTATCAAACTTTGCCCAGGGACTGCAGATGGGAATTAACCTTGTAGTCAAAATCGGATGGGCATCTTCCCTGTCATATAGACAATAACACAGCGCGTGTTTGTAGACTACCTTTGAGCAGACGCTGTCGTCGCTGCTGTACAGCAAAGGACAGATGTCTCTAAGGTGGTTGCTGATGGCGTCGACAGAGGCGGAGTCTTTGATGTAGACGTTGATGAGGGCTGTGATCAGAGCTCCGGTCAGCTCTCGACCCCGGATCACCACGTCCTTAAAACTCGCCCCCTTCATCTGGTCCTGGAACTCCTATTACAAGTCCCACACGGGTTACAAGCAGGAGACAAGGGAGACATCTTTACAAAAGACTTCAGAAATACACCTTCCTCCATATTGATTTGGACAGTGAAGCTAAAATGTAGACATTTGTCTCTATACTCCAGCATTTTGGATCTGAGATCAAATGTTTCATATGCTGTGACAATACAAAATGTCACCTTTTATTTGAGGGAATGTTCATACATAGCAACAGCTCTGGTGAACATTCCAGCAGTCAGCATGCTAATTGCCCGCTCCCTCAAAACATCTGTGGCATTGTGTTGTGTAACAAAACTGCACATTTTAGTGGCCTTTTATTGTCCCATATCATTTGAGAGAAATAAGCTTTTTGTTCATATGGAACATTTCTGGGAACTTATATTTCAGCCCATGAAACATGTGATCAACACTTTGCATGTTGCATTTATATTTTTGTTCAGTATAGTTAAGTGTAGTATTTGGTCCCATATTCCCATCATTCCTTAACTGCATCAAGCTTGTGACTCCAAACGGTCTTGGATGCGTTTGCAGTTCGTTTTGGTTGCATTTCGGATTATGTTGTGCCCAATACAAATTAACGGTAAATAATGTATTGTCATTTTGGAGTCACTTTTATCGTAAATAATAGATGTTCCTGAACACGTCTACATTAAATGTGGATGCTGCCATGGTTACGGGTAATCATGACTAATGATGAGTGAGAAAGTTAGAGGAAAAAAGACCATACCCCACCAAAACGCTAACCTCTCGGCATTACCAATAATAGGGGAGGTTACCAATTTTGGGGGGAGACTAGATACCTAAAGTGCTTACATTTGTAAAAGGTTAAACAGATATCTATTAAAATACCCTCTAATGAACGGTGGTGACATGTTGTACTGTCACCTCATTTTAAACATTTGATCTCAAATCCAAAAATGCTGGAGTATAGACACAAATTTACACATTTTAACTTCACTGTTCAAATAAATACAGAGGGGAGTGTGTGTTGATGATTAACCAATTAGATGAATTAGTCTGACTGACAGCACAATGTAATCCTGCACATCCTGAATATCCAGCGCTGGTTTCACGGACAGATTAAGCCTGGTCCTGGATTAAAAATCTATCCCAACGGAGAATGGACTAGGCTTAATCTGTGTCCGGGAAACCAGTCCCCAGTGAGGTCATTGGTGCTGGAAGCTTACCATGGGTAGTTCAGAGATGATGAGGCTAAACTGGTGGTCACACAGCAGCTTCCACAGTGCCAGGGTCTGACAGGAGCGATGCACCAGCTGCTGGATACCCTGCAGGGACATCTTCTCATAGGCCTGAGCCTCGGCTGTGGACAGGGAAGAGAGAGAAACCGTAGTCACAAAGTACAGAGACCACAAAATATAAGTATAGTGTTTTCTCATTGGTGTTAGGATTCTACTCCAACAATGCGGTCATTCTAGTTGCTCGTGGATTTGGAATGGCAGTTTAACATCCACACATTACTTACTGTGGTACTTCCTCTGGAGTTCCTGCTGGACCTGCTGAGAACTGGCTCCTCCATCAGGCCGCATGAAGCCCAGCAGACGCTGCTGCAGATTGGCTGGAGAGCTGAAACTGCAGATGCGTGGAGTTCAACATGCAAATCAAATACTATTTATTTCACTAGATGACCATAGAAGTGTGGATATATAGTACCTCCCATAAAGCAGCCAGCCCAGGTCTTGGCCATAGGGAGAGGCAGGGTCCAAGGCTCTGTCTTACCTGGCTGCCCCCAGAGACGAGGGGCTGAACTGGGAGTTCTTATCCAGGAAGTCCTTCAGACCACGGAGCTCCAGAAGAACTGACTCCAGATCAGATGAGCTGGCTGTGCTCTCCAACTGGGGCAGAGAGAGAGAGATTGATCATCCTCAAATTAACTTGCAAAGGAGGACTATAATATGCTGTTAATGCAATACTCACAATACTGACAGCCTGATTTCCTTTACTGATGGTCTTCTCAACAGCAAGACTCCCGTCCCAGATATTACTGTTAATCAATAACGTTCACAAGTTAGTAAAGCCACTCAAGTCATGCTATAAGTGAAACATATGAGTAATGTCTCTCAGTCCAGTACAAAGTAAATTTATTTTTTTAAATGCATTTCCCCGAGTCTGGAAGTGAGACCTGAGTACAGTACGCTATCCAGGTGAAGGGACTGACCCCATTATGCGTGCAAAGTAGACACTGATGCCATTGTGCTTCCCTGAGAAGACCACCTCTGGCCCAGAAGACATGCCAGTGATGGGGGCGGAGGGCATGGGCGTGGCTGGTATATAGGGCGTAGACACACTCTGGGGCATCATACCTGAGAGATTGTTGTCAGGGCACACACACACACACACACATTAAACACTTGAATGTTGTTAATATTCAGTGGGTGAATGTGTTGAGTACTGTCGATGGGCAAGGCACTCTGCAAAAAAAAAGAAAAAGGGCTGTGTACCTGGAACAGGCGTTGCTAAGAAACTAGGGTTATGCATTGGACTGCTACCAACCGGCATAGGGGACCCTAAAACAACAGGCAGGCAGGGAGTAAGACAAGTGATGAGCAGTCTAATTGCAATGCACTGTGTAAAACTTATACAGGGGATTTTGACTAGGGCATTATTGCCATGCTCCAACTAATGGGAATTTGGCTTTAAGCAGAAATCCTGCCTCAGATGCGCCTCACCTGGTACAGGAGAGCCGAACAGAGCGCCGACGTTGCTAGGAGCAGAATGAGCCGAGGGGAACCTCATCTGAGCCTCTCCTCCATACCTGAAGAAGGCTCTGGTGGCCCACTGAGACACCTCTCTGTCGCAGGCAGCACTGGAACAGGCTACTATCAGAGCAGTGGCACACGCCTGCTCCTCCTGAGGTGAAGAGGGTTAGATCAACACAGAAATAAAGAGTGTGTGTAGCAGTGCTTGCAGTAACAAGACAATGAGTAATGAGATTCATACCCTGTGCAGTTTGAAGAAGCGTTCGACTTCTTCACTCTCTCCACCAGTACCGCTCACCAGTAGGTGGCGCAGCTGGTCCACCGGCCGCAACTTGTGGAAGATGTGACTTCCCTGGAAAACCATAAATAACAAGCCGTGTATAGACGTTTGTTCACAAAATGACAGACAGGACTGCACAGGTTTCATTGACCGTGTGAATTTACAGTGCCATACTAAGCCGTGAAATCTTGACCGTACCTTGGCAGAGAGAAGGATAAATTTCTGCGGAGGGACATTGTGTTGCTGCACCACGACAGGAGAGTCAGTGAGGGGAACCTGATCCTTATTCAGGGGGGTAGAGATTTTAGGTGCCTTCTCCTCCTTGATGGCACAAAGCGCCCAGGAGTGGCCATCTACATTGGACATCATCTGCAATGATATACACAGACAATATAACTTTAATGCTCTGAAGCCAAACAAATACTACATTTAAAAAGAAACTAAATCATAGCATATGCATTGCAAAGTAAGCCGGGGTTTTGACTACACATATTAGTGTGTCTAATTTCAACTCCAAAGCAGATGGGGTTTTACATCTCTAATTAACTATGACCCTCACTCCCTCAGCTCCCACCTGAGCCTCCATCAGGGGTTTCTTAAAGGGGAAGGAGTCGTGGTTGATGCACCACAGGATGTCACTGTCCTCAGTCTCAGACGCTGCCATCAGGAGAACTCCTGTAGGGATTAACACCAGAGACACACGAGTAAACCTTTAGGTTTATTACAGGATAGCGTATAGACTGCAGAGTGGCTTTTACCTTTGCTGTGCAGAGCCTTGTGGACCTTGGCAGGCTTCTGCAGGGTGGAGGACGCAGAGAAGCCTGGAGGCAGGCGGACATGGACCAGAGCAAGCAGACAAGGGCGTGCCCCTGGCTGCTTGGCATGTGGTGGGGCAAAGGGAGCGGTGCTGAAGTAGAGACGCACTCCTACAAGCAGAGATAGAGACCTACATAAGGTCTTTGTAGATACTTATTCTGCAATGAAAATAATGTCAGTACGGCCTCTATTTCCTCTCCCATGTCAGTCCGTCTCCTTACCTGCATGAGTGACAGCCAGCAGGTGGCAGTCGGACGACTCCGATCTGTCTATCACAGAGATCTGAATGATGGGTTTAAACACAGAGCGATCTATGGTCCTATAGGGAGCGATGTAAAAGAACAAAGAGATTCATTTTGATTTGTTCTTAAGCAGTGATGAGCGTTGACCATCTGAACCATTCACTAGCACTCTGGATTTAACCAGAGGTGAGGAGTAGCTGACAAACCTGGCAACGTTTCCTGCTGCAGCCACAATGGAACTCTGTGACATGGCCGCCACACGGCTCATACCCTGCCCATCTACACCCAGATCATACACCTGGAACAGACATCATCAGCTTTTAACTCAAGGTCCTAATTCAGCGTTTCCCAAACTAGGGGTCGCAACCCCACGTGGAGTCGTCTGATATGAAAATGGGGTCGTGGGAGAATTTCCAAAATCCAGATTTTTTTGCGCATTCAAATGACTTATCGTCATTGTATCTCAAAATCACTGTAACGTGGTTAAACTTAAAAATCTAAATGAAAACTATTCAAATCTAAAACTCAACCAGAGTACCCTTAGATCGGGCGGAAATGAGCTTGTAACTCAAGGCCATCAGACTGTTAAACAGCCACCACTAACATTGAGTGGCTGCTGCCAACACACTGACTCAACTCCAGCCACTTTAATAATGGGAATTGATGGGAAATGATGTAAAATATATCACTAGCCACTTTAAACAATGCTACCTAATATAATGTTTACATACCCTACATTATTCATCTCATATGTATACGTATATACTGTACTCTATATCATCTACTGCATCTTTATGTAATACATGTATCACTAGCCACTTTAACTATGCCACTTTGTTTACATACTCATCTCATATGTATATACTGCACTCAATACCATCTACTGTATCTTGCCTATGCCGCTCTGTACCATCACTCATTCATATATCTATATGTACATATTCTTTATCCCCTTACACTTGTGTCTATAAGGTAGTAGTTTTGGAATTGTTAGCTAGATTACTTGTTGGTTATTACTGCATTGTCGGAACTAGAAGCACAAGCATTTCGCTACACTCGCATTAACATCTGCTAACCATGTGTATGTGACAAATAAAATTTGATTTGAATCGGAATGATTCAAGTGCAACAGTCAAGTGCGGCCTTTCGAGCGCTCAGTGGACATATGCTGCAGACAAAGCATTGACGGGTCCATCACGGAGGAGTCTCTCTCAGAGCGTTAAAACTCATGGTACCCTTTGCCAGCTCATATCTGTGTGAAGCTGGATTAATTGCTCTCGTCTGCATTAAAATCAAATATTGACCCAGGTTGGATGTGACAGCAGAGATGAGGTGCGCACTGTTGACCACGCCCCCTGACTTTCAGCAGCTCCAATGCGACATGAATCAAGCACACCGATCTCATCAGTGGTGATGAGATAGGATACATTATGTCAGTTCAATTAGCAATTGGCTGTTATAGGCCCAAATTAAAAGTATGTGTTTGTGTGTTGACAAGACAATCAGAAATACTGTTACAATGTTTTGCAATTGACTGCAATAGTCCCAAATAAAAAAGTAAACACTGGCTGTTAATCACATCGTTTTGAGAATTTTCAGATATCAAAATGGGGTCGTAGATTAAATAAATTTGGGAACCCCTGTTCTAAATAGTACAACTTTTTGAAATGTCTGACAAAGTTCTACCCAAAACATCATCCTATTCAACAAATAAGCATATTGATATTTAATACAGTGCTACCATTCAAATAGTTGGGTTGTGTACCTGTAGAACCCCCTTCTCTGAGCGGGTGAAGAGTGTGTTACGGGAGTTGTCAATGGCAATCTGCACTACCGGGTCTGTGGGGCACCAAGATAGAAAAATAGTCAAATTCAATTCAAGAACTAGAGCACAAGAAAGTTCCAATTCCACAAGGAGCCTCTGAACTATCCTTACCGTCCTCAGAGAAGGAGAACTGGAGCAGAGAGGGGACTAGGAAGGACAGGCTGCTTTTGGAGTGGTTAATCTTCTTACAGCGTTGGCTGAACCAGCCTGCCTCGGCCTGGTAGGCTACCTCATACAGGCAGCCATCTTTCCCTGCCAGGAAGATGCGGCCCAGGTCGGTGGAGGTGATGGCCAGGAGGTAGGTGTTGTCTGTGGGGATGGAGTACAGCGGGTCTGGTAGTAACTGCATCCCTCCAGACATGCTGTCATTCAACCCTGATAAAGAGAGAGAGAGGGAAAGAGAAGTTGAGAGAGAGTAAATCAATTTCTGAAGTAGTCCATTGTGGGTTAAAGACGTTCCAGTGATTTTTATACTTTTCCTGTTGAAAAGCGATATCCCAGGTATAAATACAGTAAACACACAGACACTAAAGGGCAGTGGTGGAAAAGGTACCCAATTGTCATACTTGAGTAAAAGTAAAAGACAACTTTATAGAAAATTACTCAAGTAAAAGTAATCCAGTAAAATACTACTTTAGTAAAAGTATTTGGTTTTAAAGTACAAATCATTTCAAATTCCTTATATTAATAAAACCAGACGGCACCATTTTATTTTTTATTTAACCGATAGCCAGTGGCACACGCCAACACAATTTACAAACGAAGCATGTGTGTTTAGTGAGTCCGCCAGATCAGAGGCAGTAGGGTAGGGCTGGGCGATATGGCCAAAATATATCATGGTATTTTTCAAATTTTTGACGGTATGACGGTATTTTATGTTTTTGATTAATAAAAGCTCTAAGTTGGCTTTATGAGTAGAGCGTGACAACACATATATTCTAAAGTATTTCAAATGGGCCTTTCTCCATTCTGATTGTTTTATTCTGTTCAATTCAACTTCAACTTAAAATTATTTCCTGCATTTTCTGCACTCATTTGAGATCATTTCCACACTGCCACTATATGGGCAAAAATACTAGGCTTTATTTAACCAAATGTCGCAATTGCGATTTAGATCAAAACCCTTGGGTGAACTTTTGGAATCATGGTAATATAATTTTTTTATTATAATTGTAGTTAGAATATAAATAATGGTGGGCACTTTGAATAGTGTTGTTTGACATGACAACGAATGAAAATGACTTATTGTGACATAGGTAGGAACCAAAGTGGTGTTCAGTGTTTCCTAGGGACCCTATAATCTTTGGCTACATTAAATCTTTATTCGTATAGCCAACATTTTCATGCTTCACCTATTCCTTTTTGATTTAGAAGATACTGTTGGACAAACATGCTGATTTAAGCCTCCACCAGTACTGGTATCAGGCTGTATTAGCCAGCTACGTTTGCTCTGACTCAGTACTTTTGTCAGCTAGTTAGCTAGCCAGCTAACACGATTTAGCTTAACTTGGTAAGGAAATACTAGCTGTTTGCAGATGTAAGAAACACAAACACGGCGTATTACATTTAACAAATCAAACATTAAAATACCGTTATAGAAGGTAAAGTAAAAACCCAAACTGGTCTGTGCATAAATACCAGTATATAGTCAAATACAGTGTACCGCCCAGCCCTACAGTAGGGATGACCAAGATGTTCTCTTGTTAAGTGTGTGAATTGGATAATTTTCCTGTCCTGCTAAGCATTCAAAATGTATTGAGTGCTTTTAGGTGTCAGAGAAAATGTATTGGGTAAAAAGTACATTATTTTCTTTCAGAATGTAGTAAAAGTTGTCCAAAATATAAATAGTAAAGTAAAGATAACTACAATAGTAAAACATACTTTGAATTACTGCTTAAGTACTTTACACCACTGCTAAAGGGTAAAAATATATGTTTTAATAGTGTTCAGGCAACTGCAAAATTCAAGGAGTAGGGCATTCAAGCATTTGGACTGATGGTGAATTTGTGATGTCATCAGCCTCCCCTCTTGCTTGAGGAACAATAGAGAACAAAAAAGGAAAAGAGCACCCCCCACTTGTGCCATGTCATGAGGATACACGGAAGACCTATTGAGATATCCCTTTAACAAATGGCACACTTTGGGATTTTGGCAATGAGGCCCCTTTATCTACTTCCCCAGAGTCAGATGAACACCTGGATACCATTTTTGTCTCTGTCAAGTATGAATGAAGTTAGAGGTAGTTTTGGGGGCCAATGCTAACTAGCATTAGCACAATGATTGGAAGTCTATGGGTATCCACTAGGATGATTAATTAGCAATTCCACAAGAGCTAGTTAGCAACGACACTAAAACTGCACGCAGACAACGATGGTGTCCAGGGGTTAATCTGACTTTGGGGGAAGTAGATAAAGGCCTCATTGGCAAAATCCTGAAGTATCCTGTTAAGTAAATCAGGTGTCAAATGAGGTGAAATGGAGACTGGAGTAGGACTTTAATACTAATACCAACAACACAAAGATAAATCTAAACCAAATCAACCAATTTCAAAACTGTATGTCGAATTGATGACACCGGGTTGTGTGCTTCAGGTCTAGGAGGATCATCATTACTCACCTGCTTGAGCTTTAGGGAAGCTGAGCCCCAGGATCACTACATCCACAGGAGTGGCTAGGACCAACAGGAAGTGGATGTGTGGCTGGAAAATCCCTGTGGAAAGAATTAAGTAATTTGTTCTCTCCCAATGCAGCCATTTTTTTTATTATCTCAATATCAAATGATATTTGGGTAACAATTAAGTACCTTACTCTTAGATTTTTGACCATTTTAAATTGAAAACAAGACACAAAAATAGCTTCTTAGCAAAGAGGAATTTATCAAGCAAGAATGTTTCTAGGACTGTCTGGGAGTGGTCTGTTTTATTAGGTACCCCACCCTGTTCACAAAAAAGGCTCGCTCCTACAGAGTCCATGAACCCATCTTGCCTGCTGTCATTGGTACATGCTGGTGGCGGTGGTGTAAGGAATGTTTTCCTGGCACACGTTCGGTTTCTTGATACCAATTGGGCAACAAACACATTGTAGAATCCATGCCCCAGAGAATTCAGACTATTCTGGAGGCAAAGGGGGGGGGGTCTGACCCTGTACTAGATAGGTGTACCTAATATCTATGCACAGTATAAATCAAAGGTTTGGACACCTACTCATTTCAGGGTTTTCCTGTATTTCTCACTATTTTCTACAGTAGTAGAATAGTAGTGAATACATCAAAATGATTAAATAACACATATGGAATCATGTAGTAACCAAAAAAACTGTTAAATAAAAAAATATGAGATTCTTCAAAGAAAGTCCCTTTATCTTGATGACAGCTTTGCACACTCTTAGCATTCTCTCAACCAGCTCTCTGGTTACAGCCTCATTCTAAAATTGAATAAATTGTTTTAACCCCCCATAATGACAAAGCAAAATTAGGTTTAGAAAACGTTGCACATTTATTACAAATTTAAAAAAAACGTCAATATCAAATTTACATGCGTATTCAGACCCTTTACTCGGTACTTTGTTGAAGAACCTTTGGCAGTGATTACAGCATCGAGTCTTCTTGGGTATGATGCTACAAGCTTGGCAAACCTGCATTTGGGGAGTTTCTCCCATTCTTCTCTGCAGATCCTCAAGCTCTGTCAGGTTGGATGGGGAGTGCTGCTGCACAGCTATTTTCAGGTCTCTCCAGAGATGTTCGATCTGGTTCAAGTCCGGGCTCTGGCTGGGCCACTCAAGGACATGCAGAGACTTGTCCCGAAGCCACTCCTGCGTTGTCTTGCCTGTGTGCTGAGGGTCCTTGTCCTTTGTCACAGTCTGAGGTCCTGAGCGCTCTGGAGTGGGTTTTCATCAAGGATCTCTTTTTACTTTGCTCCGTTCATCTTTGCTTTGATCCTGACTAGTCTCAAAGTCTCTGCCACTGAAAAACATCCCCACAGCATGATGCTGCCACCACCATGTTTCACTGTAGGGGTGGTGCCAGGTTACCTCCAAACATGACACTTGGCATTCAGGCCAAAGAGTTTAATCTTGGTTTCATCAGACCAGAGAATCTTGTTTCTCATGGTCTGAGAGTCTTTAGGTGTCTTTTGGCAAACTCCAAACAGGTTTTCATGTGCCTTTTACTGAGGAGTGGCTTCCGTCTGGCCAGTCTACCACAAAGGCCTGATTGGTGGGGTGCTGCAGAGATGGTTGTCATTCTGGAAGTTTCTATCTCCACAGAGGAACTTTAGACCTCTGTCCGAGTGACATCGGGTTCTTGTTCACCTACTTGACCAAGGCCCTTCTCCCCCGATTGTTCAGTTCGGCCGGGCGGCCAACTCTAGGAAGAGTCTTGTAGTTCCAAACTTCTTCCATTTAAGAATGATGGAGGCCACTGTGTTCTTGGGGACCCTTCAACGCTGCAGAAATGTCTTGGTACCCTTCCCCAGATCTGTACCTCGACACAGTCCTGTCTTGGATCTTCCAGACAATTCCATCGACCTCATGGCTTGGTTTTTGCTCTGACATGCACTGTCAACTGTGGGACCTTATATAGACAGGTGTGCCTTTCCAAATCATGTCCAATCAAAAGAATTTACCACAGGTGGACTCCAATCAAGTTATAGAAACATCTCAAGGATGATCAATGGAAACAGAATGCACCTGAGCTCAATTTCGAGTCTCATTGCGAAAGGTCTGAATGCTTAAGGTATTTGTGTTTATTATTTTTAATACATTGCTAAATTTAAAAAATAAAAAAAAAACAGTTTTTGCTTTGTCATTATGGGGTATTGTGTGTAGATTTCAGAGGATGTTTTGTTATTTAATCCATTTTAGAATACGGCTGCAACGTAACAAAATATGAAAAAAAGTCATGTGGTCTGAATACTTTCCGAAGGCACTGTATACTAGAGGTCGACCGATTAATCGGAATGGCTGATTTCAAGTTTTCATAATCGGAAATCGGTATTTTTGGGCGCCGATTTTATTTTTTACACCTTTATTTAATCTTTATTTAACTAGGCAAGTCAGTTAAGAACACATTCTTATTTTCAATGACGGCCTAGGAACAGTGGGTTAACTGCCTGTTCAGGGACAGAACGACAGATTTTCACCTCGTATGCTCGGGTGATCCAATCTTGCAACCTTACAGTTAACTAGTCCAACGCAATAACGACCTGCCTCTCTCTCGTTGCACTCCACAAGGAGACTGTCTGTTACGCGAATGCAGTAAGCCAAGGTAAGTTGCTAGCTAGCATTAAACTTATCTTATAAAAAACAATCATAATCACTAGTTAACTACACATAGTTTATGATATTACTAGATATTATCTAGCGTGTCCTGCGTTGCATATAATCTGACTGAGCATACAAGTATCTGACTGAGCGGTGGTAGGCAGAAGCGTAAACATTTATTCAAACAGCACTTTCGTGCGTTTTGAAGGCAGCTCTTCATTGTGCGTCAAGCATTGCGCTGTTTATGACTTCAAGCCTATCAACTCCCGAGATGAGGCTCGTGTAACTGAAGTGAAATGGCTCGCTAGTTAGCACGCGCTAATTGTCGTTGTGTTGCTGGTTCGAGTCCAGGGAGGAGCGAGGAGAGGGACGGAAGCTATACTGTTACACTCGCAATACTAAAGTGCCTATAAGAACATCCAATAGTCAAAGGTTAATGAAATACAAATGGTATAGATGGAAATAGTCCTATAATTCCTATAATAGCTACAACCTAAAACTTCTTACCTGGGAATATTGAAGACTCATGTTAAAAGGAACCACCAGCTTTCATATGTTCTTATGTTCTGAGCAAGGAACTGAAACGTTAGCTTTCTTACATGGCACATATTTTACATGGAACATAATGCACTTTTACTTTCTTGTCCAACACTTTGTTTTTGCATTATTTAAACCAAACTGAACATGTTTCATTATTTACTTGAGGCTAAATTGATTTTATTGATGTATTATATTAAGTTAAAATAAGTGTTCATTCAGTTGTTGTAATTGTCATTATTACCAATAAATACATTTAAAAAAATGGCCGATTAATCGGTATCGGCTTTTATGGTCCTCCAATAATCGGCATCGGCGTTGAAAAATCATAAATCGGTCGACCTCTACTGTATACACATACAAAAATCACATTTTTGATTGCACTGGGCCTTGAATCCAAACACCTACAGAGCTGTTGTAATTTTAAATATAGGAAACACAGCTCAGGTGAAAGTGTGTTGCCATTTTACCTGCTTTAGGTTTGACCAGCCCCACGGACAGGATGGTTTCACTGAGTCCGTCAAAATATGCAACGTCCCCCCTGTGGAACAAAGTGATGACAGTGTCCAATGAAAATGGGTCCATGTTTACTGCTCCTGCAATGTTTTTTTGAACAAAATAACTTAATTTATGAGTGCTTGGTACTCACCCATCCTCATAATTCCACATAAAGATATCGTTGTCAATGGTGAGCCATGCTCGACAGATTTCAGGAAAAACTCCCATCATACAATTGCACTGCATATCTGTTAGGGGAAGGTTAAGGACTAGGCAGCTTTTCTGAAATGGTGGTTAGTTTTACACAATTCACATAATCTGGCACAGACATTTCTGAGTTATATGGGTGAGACCTGGACAGTTGGACACAGCTCCCTCTGTGTATTCTGATTCAGAAGGGTTGGGTTCAATGCAGAAGACAATTCAGTTGAAGGCATTCAGTTGTACAACTGACTAGGTATCCCCCTTTCCTTCCCCTAGTCTCTGAAAAGGATACGGCTGAATTGTTCCACCAGCTCAGGGGGTAGGGGAACCCTTCGGACTGCACTGAGCTCAGGAAGGTTTGGCACGCTGATCAGCCCAGGTCCCTGAAGAGGGTAGTCCATGTCTGACCCCCCAGACAAAGATGGCATGTCTGCAACACCGAATGGGGAGTGAACTAAGCCCTGAGTTGTGGCTGTAGCCTCCCTACGCACAGTAAGCTGGCTACAGCCAAAATATCAGGGCTAAAGTGTCTTGTGAGATTAATTGATATGACAAACTTGAACAACATGTAACCTTGCACCGCCAATTGACTTACTGTGTGAGGGGACATTAAGAAGCTCTGAGAGGTCAGGGAAGCAGCGGTCATCCTGGAGGTGTCTGTCTATGAGCCGGCCAGAGCTCTCCAGGGCTTCCGCAAGGGCAGCAGCAGGACTGCTGGGTCCCAAGGTGGACGGCATGTTTGACACTGTGGGACTGATGAGATTCGCATGAGAAGATGAACATATCATTTCAGCACCACTGTGACGTCAGCCGTGGTCAAAATCCAACCACAAACAAACCAGACTGTCACCGCAGGTGCAACTTTACGGCCAGACATGTCCCCTAACTTGCAAACTATACGACAGATGAAAGGCAGTACGGACATAGACGGTTGATTATATGGCAAACACAGAGAGTAGCCAACTAGCAAGCTCTATTTAGCCTGTCCAACCCCGTCACCACGTTCTGCAATGACTCTGTAGGTAGTTAACGTTGGCGAGCTAACGTTAGCTAGCCAATTAAGTTAGTTACACACAACACTTTTGTTTATCAAAATAAGGCTGGTGGAAGTTATAAAAGTACGTGTGAAACTAACTTGTGAAACTGGATGAGTTAGCTATCTAAACTAGTTATATAGTAGGTTAATAGCACATAATAGCACATCTTGCTAACACTAAAATTGCTAAAAACGCGGGCTAAACCCTGTTTATTCTAAGCTGCGAGCTAACGTTCGCTAGCTAACGTTAAGTTAGATTTGTTGAATAACGTTCGCTACTTTTCTTACAGCTTACCGTACAGAAAGCAGTCCGGACGTAATTAATTGTTAACACAATGTGTGATAAGCTAAATATTCTAGTCTTCGGTGTAAACAAGTGTAGCAGCTAGCCCGCCAGCCTCATGACACTTTTGAACAGGGTGAAAGGTTATAGGATGTACTTCCTGTGTAATTTCAAATACGCTTTAGAAGTACATTTCTACATGCTCTCTACACTAATGGCATTTGCAAAGGTGTTGAACTTTTCATAATATTTCGTTGCCCAGACTAAAACGACTGGCCTTTTCACTTTTTTTTCAGCCGATAGAATCTGTTCTTGCAGCACAACGGACACTGTAATTACAATTTATGTCCACTAAGAAGCGCCAGCGTATTAACTATAGGTTTGGACATGGTACACGCATACCAGTTGAAGTGCTGAACGCATGTGCGAAATATCCAAACGCCTCTCCTTTCGGGCAGAAACAGAGCGCTCTGATTTTGGGCGGCAGATAGCATGGCGGTTAGGAGGAGCGTTGGGTCAGTAACCGAAAGGTTGCCAGATCGAATCCCCAAGCTGACAATGTTAAAAGCTGTACTTCTACCCCTGAACAAGGCCGTTAACCCACTGTTCGACGGACGTGGATGTCGATTACTGCAGCACCTCTCCGATTCAGAGGGGTTAGGTTAAATGTGGAAGATACATTTCAAAGCATTCAGTTGTACAACTAACTAGGTATCCCCCTTTCCCTAATGAGCTACTCCCATTACTTTTTTAGCCTGAAACAACAACAAAAAACAGCCTGGCATTCAGCACTTGACAGATTTGTTGGGACAGGCAACAAACGGTTTCTTTACGGCACAAAACCATATTTATATTTTTCTGAATATTAATTTTCTTATGCGGATCGTCCATCACGTTCATAGAGTACATGGTTATACTAAATCCAGTTCATTACAAAAACTGTCAGTGGCATACAGAAACAAGATAACAGATGGATTCACCACTGCTTTTTGCAAGGCCCTCTCTGAAACTGAGTTGATGAGCGATGGATTTGAGTTCTCGGAGTTGCAAACACCTAGGTAATCAAACACCGTGGACAACTAAATTACCACAAACCCAAGACAAAATTGACCATATTACAATTCTACTACTAGGGAATCAAAATACTGTAGCCCTTTCCATCATCCTGGACCTTCCACCTATAATATCAAAAACTAAAACAGAAAAGAACCAACAAAAATGACAAACAACAAATGACAAGTTGACAACAGATACTACATGGTGGCGCACCATCACCATGAAAATAATAAAATAAAGTCAAATGCAAACGAGACAAGTAACAAAGAGAAGTAAAAAAATTTATTGCAGTATTTGCTCCGCCAGAAGTGCTGGGGATGCCTTTTAGTTCTCTTGGGTGACCTAATACATCAAAATCTAAATTTACAAAAAACTCCCCTGCATGTAGGCCACATATACTGCATGCTTCGCTTTCAACCGAATAAATTATATCCAAGAGACTCCATTGTACAGCATGGGTAAACAAAAGGGAATAAAACAAAATAAAAAGGTAAAAGTTTTAAAAGTAGCTTCCCTGGAAACTAAGCTAAATAAATCCATCCGGTGCTAGGTTAAACTCCAAGAACACTTTATTAAGAACATTAACAGACTAATTTTCAACATTCACTTTGTTTATTTTTTTAAACAGAATTTTTGTCAGCGATATAAACATTTTTGTCATTTTTTTTTGTTAAACTATGATACAGTGGGAAAATCAAACAACCGAGTTTGCTGCACAACAGCGAAGGAGCTCCCACACAATGTTTTCCAAACATTTCCTTCTTGTGTTTTTTCTGTTTAACTTAAACATATCCTGGATCCAGATTAAATGTTCATCACAGACCAAAAGTTCACAATACTTGCTCTCTATCTCGTGCTTACATTTCATGTTTTGCGTGTCTGTAGTATTTTTTGTATTTTCTGTATTAGAAAAACGTTGGTTCCTCATAATAGAGTTTGGCTGCAAAGAGTTTATCTGTCTGAGAGTAACCGTAGAGTCGATTAGGAAGTTCCGTCCTTGGCTGAGTACAGTGACCGTAAAGTCTGCACCACTCTGTTCGTCAGCTTGTGTGCACTCGTCAAGGGTATTTTCTTGTAAATAATGTCAGACTCCTTGATAGTGTCCACCCAAGGCACAGTTTTGCGTCCGTCCCGTTTCTTAGCCTCAGCCCAGACTCCAGAGTAGGACCCAGCCATCCAGTGCACCCTGTAGCCCGTGTTGGTCTTCTGGATGACGCGGGCGATCTGTGGCCGGTCCTTGTACTTGGGGCAGCAGAGGGCGATGACGTCCATGGAACCTACCGTCTCGTTCATGTGACCTGATGCCTCCGCAGAGTCGCCGTGCTTCCTGGATCTTCGTGACGACTGAGGAAAGAAACAGCAGTGTTACTACAACACCCAGCTAACTACTGCACCGAGGTCAGTGAGAGCAGATACAGTGCCTTCAGAAATTATTCACACTCCTTGACATTTTCCACATTTTGTTGTGTTACAGTCTGAATTTAAAATGTATTAAAAGTAGTTGTCACTGGCCTACACACAATACCGCATAGTGTCAAAGTGAAATTGTGTAATTAGATTTTTTTTAATTCTTTTTTTTAACAAATTAATTAAAAATGAAAAGCTGAAATGTCTTCAGTCAGTAAGCATTCAACCCCTTTGTTATGGATAGCCTAAATAAAGTCAGGAGTAAACATTTGCCTACCAAATCACATATTGAATGACTATCTCATCTCTGTACCCCACACATACAATTATCTTTAAGTTCCCTCAGTTAAGCAGTGAATTTCAAACACAGATTCAACCAGGGATGTTTTCCAATGCCTCGCAAAGAAGGGTACCTATTGGTAGATGGGTAAAAATGTAAATAAAATAAAAACATTGAATATCCCTTTGACCATGGTGAATCACGCATAGGATGGTGTATCAATACACCCAGTCAGGAAGGAAATTGTTCAGGGATTTCCCCATGAGGCCAATGGTGACATTAAAACAGTTACAGAGTTTAATGGCTGTGATAGGAAAAAACTGTGGATGGATCAACAACATTGTAGTTACTCCACAATACTAACCTAATTGACAGAGTGAAAAGAAGGAAGCCTGTACAGAATAAAAATATTCCAAAAGATTCCTCCTTTTCGCAACAAGGCACTAAAGTAATACTGCAAAACCTTTGGCCAAGCAATTCACTTTTTGTCCTGAATAAAAAGTGTTATGTTTGGGACAAATCCAATACAACACATTACTGAGTGTGTACCACGCTCCATATTTTCAAGCACAGTGGTGGCTGCATCATGTTATGGGTATGCTTGTAATCGTTAAGGACTGGGGAGACTTTCAGGATACTAAAGAAACGGAATGGGTCTAAGCACAGGCAAAATCATAGAGGAAAACCTGGTTCAGTCTGCTTTACACCAGACACTGTCAATAACAAAAAATACAAGGCCAAATCTACACTGGAATTGCTTACCAAGAAGATAGTCTATATTCCTGAGTGGCTGAGTTACAGTTACATCTACTTGAAAATCTATGGCAAGACCTGAAAATGGTTGTCAAGCAATGATCAACAACCAATTTGACAGAGCTTGAATTTTTTAAATAAATAATAATGGGAAAATGTTACACAATCCAGGTGTGGAAAGCTCTTAGAGACTTACCCCGAAAGACTCACAGCTGTAATCGCTTCCAAAAGGTGCTTCTACAAAATATTGACTCTTATGTAAATTAGATATTTCTGTATTTAATTTTCAACAAACATGTTTCCACTATCTGGGTGAGAAAAAAAATCTATTTAATCCATTTTGAATTCAGGCTGTAACAACAAAACGTGGAATAAGTCAAGGAGTATGAATACTTTCTGAAGGCACTGTAGGTTTCAGTAGCCAACATGGCAGTCAACAGTCTTCTAAAAAGTTATTAACAGGGACAATAACAGCTGTAAGACAGCTGCAATAGGCTGCCTGGGGCTCACCCCTGGGGTTTTCTCGTCTCCGTCGCTCTCGTCGTCGTCCGTCTCTATAGGAGCCTGGTGGTGGTTCTTGTGGTCCTGATGGCTGGACCCTCCCAGCAGTGAAGTGATGGCTTTGTTTCTGGCGTTAGCGCTGGCCGACGCCTCACCTTCCTCATCCTCTTCATCAGGGTCCAAGTGCTCCATCAGTAACTTGAACTGAGAGAGACAAGAATATTAACCAGTCTGCTGCGCTCAGAGACAACACTAAGTCACCTTACTGCAGGGATCATCAACTAGATTCAGCCGTGGGCCAATATTTTCTTGAGCGGATGGTCGGAACATAATTTCATATAATTTGGAGACTGCAAATTGACCGCAAGAAGCCCAAAAAGATATCACATTTGACTAAAACAATAATTTCAAACCTTGCTTACATTTTATATGATCACATGTCTATTATGCGTGGGAATACTTGGGAACAAATTTCATAAATTAAAATAACTTGGAGCTGATTTCCTGGTGTTTTTACAGTCTTATGTCCAACAATAAAACATGAAAAAAATTGGGAGGGTTTAGAAAACTTTGGGGGCCAAAGTTGCCAGTTGGCAAACCCTGCCTTACTGCATAACCCTTTTATAAACGACAAAAATAAACCCCATCTGGCTCAATTCCGTTTCAATTGAGGAAATTCAGGAAGTAAACAAATTTCAAACCCAATTTTCCAAAATTCCATTATTTCCTTTATACGACACAAAACAACTAAAGAGACTTTCAGAAAAAAGGAAGCGTGAGAGTGATCTCTTACATCTAGGTACTGTTTGACGATCCTCCTCTTGATGTCGTAGGTCAGTTCAACATTGGCCAGGTCAGAGGTTAAAAAGTCCAATGTCTGACGTGGGCTGAAGTGCACGTGACTCTTCCTGTTCACAGCCTTCTCGTACACCTTAGCCGATTCCGTCGGAGAGTACTTCTGGATTTTACTACATGAGCGGATGAAGAGGTTAAGTTTAGGTTATTTCTTCATTAACTGAGAAATTGGCATGGCAACATAAAAAGACAGAATTATTATCAGTATCATATTGTGATGTTCCTAGCTCGGTCTTGTCCAGTGAGACGGTAAGGTGAGATGTTATGTACTGACGTACCTGTCTGAGAAGCCATAGAGGTTCTTTAGGTGCTGCTTGAGAACCAGCAGCAGAAGGATACCCTGCGAGGCGTTGGCAAAGTCCAACAGCGGGATGGGGTTGTCAGGCAGACGCTGCATCACCTTGTCCAAGTCCTCCATCTCCAGATCAGAGTCAGAGTCAGACTCCACGTGGGCCTGGGCCCGGTGTTTGGGCTTCTTGGGCCTGTGGACCACCTCATCGTCACTGCTGTTGGAGCGGCTGCTGTGACGCCCCTCTTCCTCAGAGTTATCCTCCTCCGAGTGGTACTTCCTCTCTTTCTGCTTCTTCTCCCGCCGCCTCGGCTCTTTGAGAAGGGACTGCAGAGAGGACAGAGGAGTGAGTCAGTCATTCACAACCAAACAAAAGCTAGTGTTGGGGATTATTATAGGGTATAAAACCCACTATAGCTTGTATGTCTTTAAAAGTCACATTATAGGTTGTGTTTTTACAAACCACGTGTGGCTACGTGTGATCTTGTGTGCATGACCTACCTCCTTGAAGGACTGCAGCAGGTTGCTGCCGGACACAGACAGGGTGATGTCTATGTGGTGCATGATGAACAGGGGCTCCTCCTGGCTCTGGTAGGGGAAACAGGCCAGGTTGTCTGCTATGTACAGGAGCATGTTTACCTCCATCTTCTGCAGGGGGGGAAAAGTCACAATAACAACGATTACCTTCACCAAACTCTTACATTTGTCTATCTGTTCATTCTGTCTATGTATACTGCTATAATACTGATTCTTCACAATGTGTATCTAGGGGAAGGAGGGACTCACCGAGCTGTCATCAAACAGGTTGAGCAGTGAGATGAGGAAGGCTCGCCGGTGCTGCCGGTTGGTTCGGACCATAGAGAAGAGGTGGGCGCAGAGGGCCGATGTGGTCTCGTCCTGCCGGTAGCCACGGATCACCGTACCCTTAGCTGACCAGATAGCTTGCTGTACCTGGTAGGACATCTTCATCCCCGCCACAGCCTTCATCTGGACACACAACCAAACACAATGCATTATAGACATTGATAACATACAGTAGATAATCACACTACCAGCCTGTTGAGAGGCCAGGCCGCTCTTTCTACCCCAAGACCGGCCCACAGACACTCACATGGATGAAGCCGGTGTACTTCTTATCAATCTCCACCAGCTGCTGGTCAGCCTTGTTCCTCATGGTGGGCTCTGGGTCCGTTCCCATGGCAATCAGGTAGGGCACACACTGAAAAAGAAGATGGATCAACAGCAGTTACAAAACTGTTGACAACAGTGATGCTTTTCTCCATTATAATCACACATGTATTTTTTACATGGCCAGAGTTTAGGAATGACTTGTCTGAGAAGAGTAGCCCAATGGTATGCTGTTTGGGTTTCTGAAGTGTTATGTACCTGCACAGGATGGATGAGGCCCTGGTTGAGCGTCAGGGCGATGACGTTGAGGGCAAAGTGTCGTACGTTGGACTGTGTGTGGAAGAAGGCCTCCAGCACCTGCTTCAGGTACAGCTGCATGATGGAGCTGCTCATGCCTGACGAGATGTCCCCCATCTCCTTCAGGTCCTCCTGCTTCGACAGCTTCTTCCCTGCAGACGCACAAAGGCGAGAACCATTAGGAACCCTGAGCCTGGTTCAGTCGTATGGAAACTAGCCACTAGACATCATGGAGGCATGCACCTAACTAACACACCCAATATCCTGTGTCCCATTTAACACTTTATTATATTGCTGTGCTTGTGTGTTTTATTTGACCTGTATTGATGTGAATAAATGAACTTTTGCTTGGACCACCAATATGAACATGTATACACTCTATTTTGTAAGTTACTTTGGATAAGGAAATGGAATATATTAGATTGAATAGACGCAGAGGTGAGACTCACACTGTTGGTCGGCCTCCTGCATGCGAGAATCCTCCTCCTGCAGGTATGTCTGCAGGTTCTTCAGCACCTGGATCTTCAGGTTGACGGAGCTCTTCCTGTCCGACAGGATGCCGTTGTACAGAGTCTTTACATCCTGCATGAACATCAGCCCTGGGTACTGGATGAACTGGAAGCCTGGAGAACGGAGAGAGGGGGATGGGGTGTAAGAGAGAAGGAAAAAGATATCAGCCCAAGCACCGAGGAACCAGGGGAACAAAAGCCATTGGTGGTGGATGACAGAAGTTTGTTAGAACAACTTGTGGTCTGTGCTAGGGTGAAGTAAGGTTAGCTTTACCTAGACCAATGATGGCCTTGGTCTGAACTTCCTCATCTTCATGTTTGGTGAAGTACAGCAGAAGTTCCATCACTTTGTCCTTTATCACAACCTGAAGGGAAAAAGCAACAGTGACCGACAATGCATCAAGTATTCAGGTCTTTAAAAATACCCAACAATACAAAAATATATCTCCCTTCTATTTCCTGGCTCTACCTTGCTGGGCCCCTTGAACTCCTCCTGGTCAAAGTCAAAGTGGCGACAGAGCGCCCCCACAGTGAACAGCGAGCGCAGCAAGGCCGGTTTGTTAGCAGCCAGAACAGGGTTGTTGCAATCCTCTGAGTGCTGGGTCTTCAGCTTGGTCAGGGCACCATAGTAACGGTTGAAACAAGCCCAAACAAACTTGTAGTTGTGAGTGACCCGGTTCACGACAGCGCCAAGACAGCTCACACAGTGTTGCACAACCTGCGGAAAAAAAAGATGACAGAACAACTAAAAACCGGTCCTTCACATTTGATTTGGTTTCTTCACGGTTATTTTAGCATTGAACCTGGCTACAAGCTGTAGCCTTTACTAGAGATGTACCGTCATGCCGTATTTGATGGTGAGCTTCATCAGGTCTTCCTCTATGGTGGTGAGGAAGGTCTCAGAGGGGTGCTCCATCAGAGGGATAACCAGCTCCAGGATCTTGGCCACGTTACAGATTACCATGAAGTCACTCTGGGTCTGAAAACAAGATCAAATTCATATTGATACAGTCACAGAGATTTCTAATGTGAGAGAAAGCTTGACCTGTTGGTCATGTTGTTGTATAAAACGTGTACCGACAATAATCAACCACTAGATGGCCCTAGAGCGCTATGTAAAATCAGGTGGCTAATTTTTGCTTGAACTTTCTTACACCGGTCTCAGTGTTTCAACAAATTGAGGAGAGAAGGTTTGCATGGATCCTTACGTTGCACTTGGTGGTGAGGTAAGGCTGCATGGTCATGGCATGTTTGACCATCAGCTGGGCTCGATTCTTACTGAACAGGAAGAGGGTGGTGATGCAGGACACCAGACGATTGGAGTTCACCCCCTTGTTCTCGATATCTGAAACAGAAACACCGATCCTTCCTTCAGTCTCAACTGGACTTTCTATCATATCATAAATCAACAGTACATTGATGTGTCAGGATAAATGGCGATTCGCAATCTAAACTGTGAGTGACCTCCATACCAGCGAGAGACTCTTCGTATTTGAGGATGTGTTCCACTAGATTGTCCACCAGCTGAACGCAGGCCTTTCTGGCTGGTTTATAGGAAGCATCTTCCTCCGTCTTCAGCAGCTAAGTAAGGGGGAGGTTTTGAAGTGAGGCACACAACGTAAATCTTTCGGGAACCTGTTTGTAACAGCTCTCACAAGAGAAAAGTGATATATATGAACAAGTCACAGTAGACCTGGAGTAAACAGCATAACTTCCCCCTGTGCTTAAAACTTTCCACGACCACGAATAAATGGGACAACAATGAACCTGAGCCAATGCGAAAAAAGTTCTGAATGTGACTCGAGGCCAACTACCACCACGTAACACACGACGACAACTGGAAATACTCACGTTTTGAAGCAGCTGCTCAAACCAGTCATAGCCTGTATCTTTGCATGCAGACACCTAGGAAAGATGATGTCATCAGGTCAAGACATGTCGAACAGGCAACCCTCAAATACAGACTGAGATGTACATTGGAAAGATGTACATTGGAAAGTTATTTGACAGTTTGATAGTTGTGTACTCAGCTTTGAGCCCTGGAACTCACCACGTCTGTGATGTTGAGGATCTTACGGGTCATGGCGTCTTTATCGTGATTGGGTGTAGGGGTGAACCAGAGTTTCTGGAAGGTCTCATTCACAAGTTTCTGAAGAAGAAGGTGGGGCAAACTTTGAAATTTGCACGCAAATGCGCACACGACGACAGGTAACGTTCTGCAGCCCTGTGAAGTATCCATCTGCAAATGAAACACGGACTTTATTACAGACGCAGACGAATACACACCTTGATGCCCTCCTCGTCGTTGACCCTGCGGATCATCTTGACACACATCTCAGTGATCTTGTTGAAGGTGGGTTGCTCCAGACAGATGTCTCTCAAGATCTTGATCACCCTCTTCCTCACACTGATACCCGTGTCCTAGAAACAAGAGTGGTGCAATGAGGTCAGATGGGAATGCAACATCCACCATATATTTACACATTTTCACTCCAGGGCTACCTCTGCCTTACAAGCGATCATGATATATATTATCGAAAATAAATGAAACATTAAATAAATAATGTCATATTAACAAAACGACAATCTGAGTTACTTTCGTTGAGTAGAGGAGAAATGATAGCTGTTCAAATGCATTGTGTTTACGTTTGAGAAGCCTGCAGTTCTCCAGCAGAGCCCTGGGTGGCAGTGTGGAGAAAATAATATTACCTTAGGTGAACTTTTACACTTGGAATGAACTCTCAGCTAGAGGTGGGAAGTGTCATTGGCCCAGTTCCATTTCTCACTACTCTGTCTCAGCTGATGCCTTCTCATTCTCCTAGAAAAGGCTCTGAGCCGTGTTATCCTCTTTAACAGCTTGTTTGCGCATTGCTCAAAGAGTTACACTTCACAGCTGTGTTTAGGGTGTCACGCTGTGACTCTGTATCTGTGCATGAAGATGTGTGATAGTCTGCTTGCTCAGGTGTGTATTATGGCGCGTGTGTGTTCGTTACCAGTATTCTCTCGATCAGCATGTCGTAGTACTGCTCTGTGAGTTGGGGTCTGCTCAGCACAAAGCGTCCCAGCAGCTCCACTGCAGCCTCGCGAACACTGGTGGAGTTGTCCATCAGACGACCATGGACCCCGCGCTGCATGTCCAACTGATGAGAGGAGAGGATGAGGACTGAGGAGACACTTATGCACAGACAAACAGGTGTATATATATATATAATTCACCCCCCTTGACATTTTTCCTATTTTGTTGCCTTATACCTGGAATTAAAATTGTTTTTTGGGGGGTTTGTATCATTTGATTTACACAACACGCCTACGACTTCGATGCAAAATATTTTTTATTGTGAAACAAACAAGAAATATGACACACAATAAAAAAACAAACATACATATCTATTCACCCTCCCAAAGTCAATACTTTGTACAGCCACCTTTTGCAGCAATTACAGCTGCAAGTCTCTTGGGGTATGACTCTATAAGTCTGGTACATCTAGCCCATTCTTCAAGGCAAAACTGCTCCAGCTCCTTCAAGTTGGTTGGGTTCTGCTGGTGTACAGCAATCTTTAAGTTAAACCACAGATTCTCAATTGGATTGAGGTCTGGGCTTTGACTAGGCCATTTCAAGATATTAAATTTTTTAACATTTTATTTCACCTTTATTTAACCAGGTAGGCTAGTTGAGAACAAGTTCTCATTTACAACTGTGACCTGGCCAAGATAAAGCATAGCAGTGTGAACAGACAACAGAGTTACACATGGAGTAAACAATTAACAAGTCAATAACACAGTAGAAAAAAAGAAAAAAAGAGAGTCTATATACATTGTGTGTAAAAGGCATGAGGAGGTAGGCGAATAATTACAATTTTGCAGATTAACACTGAAGTGATAAATGATCAGATGGTCATGTACAGGTTATTGGTGTGCAAAAGAGCAGAAAAGTAAATAAATATAAACAGGATGGGGATGAGGTAGGTAAATTGGGTGGGCTATTTACCGATAGACTATGTACAGCTGCAGCGATCGGTTAGCTGCTCAGATAGCAGATCTTTGAAGTTGGTGAGGGAGATAAAAGTCTCCAACTTCAACGATTTTTGCAATTCGTTCCAGTCACAGGCGGCAGAGAACTGGAACGAAAGGCGGCCAAATGAGGTGTTGCTTTAGGGATGATCAGTGAGATACACCTGCTGGAGCACGTGCTACGGGTGGGTGTTGCCATCGTGACCAGTGAACTGAGATAAGGCGGAGCTTTACCTAGCATGGACTTGTAGATGACCTGGAGCCAGTGGGTCTGGCGACGAATATGTAGCGAGGGCCAGCCGACTAGAGCATACAGGTCGCAGTGGTGGGTGGTATAAGGTGCTTTAGTAACAAAACGGATGGCACTGTGATAAACTGCATCCAGTTTGCTGAGTAGAGTATTGGAAGCTATTTTGTAGATGACGTCGCCGAAGTCGAGGATCGGTAGGATAGTCAGTTTTACTAGGGTAAGTTTGGCGGCGTGAGTGAAGGAGGCTTTGTTGCGGAATAGAAAGCCGACACTAGATTTCATTTTAGAGATGTTTGATATGAGTCTAGTCAGACACCTAGGTACTTATAGATGTCCACATATTCTAGGTCGGAACCATCCAGGGTGGTGATGCTAGTCGGGCATGCGGGTGCAGGCAGCGAACGGTTGAAAAACATACATTTGGTTTTACTAGCGTTTAAGAGCAGTTGGAGGCCACGGAAGGAGTGTTGTATGGCGTTGAAGCTCGTTTGGAGATTAGATGGCACAGTGTCCAAGGAAGGGCCGGAAGTATACAGAATGGTGTCGTCTGCGTAGAGGTGGATCAGGGAATCGCCCGCAGCAAGAGCAACATCATTGATATATACAGAGAAAAGAGTCGGCCCGAGAATTGAACCCTGTGGCACCTAAATGTTTCCCCTTAACTTCTTATGGCTGCAGGGGCGGTATTGAGTAGCTTGGATGAAAGGTGCCCAGAGGTGCCCAGAGTAAACGGCCTGCTCCTCAGTCCCAGTTGCTAATATATGCATATTATTATTAGTATTGGATAGAAAATGCTCTGAAGTTTCTAAAACTGTTTGAACTGTGTGTATAACAGAACTCATATGGCAGGCAAAACCTGAGAAGAAATCCAAACAGGAAGTGGGAAATCTGAAGTTGGTCGATTTTCGAACCCAGCCCCTATTGAATACACAGTGGGATATTGGCTATGTTGCACTTCCTAAGGCTTCCACTAGATGTCAACCGTCTTTAGAAACTTGAATGAGGCTTCTACTGTGTTGTGGAGCCGGATGGGAGCTGTTTGAGTCAGTGGTCTGACAGAGAGCCAGGTCCTGGTCACGCGCATTTCACATGATAGCGACTTGCGTTCCATTGCTTCTCTACAGACATAGGAATTCTCCGGTTGGAACGTTATTGAAGATTTATGATAACAACATCCTAAAGATTGACAAGTTTCTTCGACCTGTAATATAACCTTTTGAAGTTTTCGTCCGACGTTCGGCTTTACCTGCACGAGCGTTTGGATTTGTGTACTAAACGCGCTAACAAAAGTAGCTACTTGGACATAAATAATGGACATTATCAAACAAATCAAGCATTTATTGTGGAACTAGGATTCCTGGTAGTGCATTCTGATGAAGATCGTCAAAGGTAAGGGATTATTTATAATGTTATTTCTGATTTCTGTTGACTCCAACATGGCGGCTTCTGAGCGGCTTCTCAGATTATTGCATGGTTTGCTTTTTCTGACAGCGGTTGCATTAAGGAGAGGTATATCTATATTTCCATGTCTAACAATTGTATTTATCAACATTTATAATGAGTATTTCTGTAAAATGATGTGGCTCTCTGCAATATCACCAGATGTTTTTGGAACTAGTGAACATAACGCGCCAATGTATACTGAGATTTTTTTTTATATAAATATGAACTTTATCAAACAAAAACATACATGTATTGTGTAACATGAAGTCCTATGAGTGTCATCTGATGAAAATCATCAAAGGTTAGTGATTCATTTTATCTCTATTTGTGCTTTTTGTGACTCCTCTCTTTGGCTGGAAAAATGGCTGAATTATTCTGTGAGTTGGTGGTGACCTAACAATCGTTTGTGGTGCTTTCGGTGTAAAGCCTATTTGAAATCAGACACTGTGGTGGGATTAACAACAAGATTACCTTTAAAACGGTATAAGATACATGTATGTTTGAGGAATTTTAATTATGAGATTTCTGTTGTTTTGAATTTGGCGCCCTGCACTTTCACTGGCTGTTGTCATATCGATCCTGTTAACGGGATTGCAGCTCTAAGAAGTTGTAAACCATTTGAGTGTTGCTTAAACAGAATGCTTAGGGTCATTGTCCTGCTGGAAGGTGAACCTCCGTTCCAGTCTCAAATCTCTTTAAGACTGGAACACATTTCCCTTAAGAATTTCCCTGTATTTAGCGCCATCCATAATTCCTTAAATTCTGACCAGTTTCCCAGTCCCTGCCAATGAAAAACATCCCCTCAGCATGATGTTGCCACCACCATGCTTCACTGTGACATAGCATTTTCCTTGATGGCCAAAAAACTCAATTTTAGTCTCATCTGACCAGAGTACCCCTTCTTCCATATGTTTGGGGAGTCTCCCGCATGCCTTTTGGCGAACACCAAACATGTTTGCAAATTTTTTCTTGAAGCAATGGCTTTTTTTCTGACCACTCTTCCGTAAAGCCCAGCTCGGTGGAGTGTACAGCTTAAACTGGTCCTATGGACAGATACTTCAATCGCCGCTGTGGAGCTTTGCATCTCCTTCAGGGTTATCGTTGGACTCTTTGTTGCCTCTCTGATTATTGCCCTCCTCCTTTTTTGATAATGGATTTAAATGGTGTTCAAAGTTTCTGATATTTTTTTATAACCTAACCCTGATCTTTACCTCTCCACAACTTTGTCCATGACCTGTTTGGAGAGCTTCTTGGTTTTCGTGGTGCCCCTTGCTTAGTGGTGTTGCAGACTCTGGGGCCTTTCAGAACAGGTATATACTGAGATCATGTGACAGGTCATGTGACACTTAGATTGCACACAGGTGGACTTAATTTAATTAATTATGTGACTTCTGAAGGTAATTGGTTGCACCAGATCTTATTTAGGAGCTTCATAGCAAAGGGGTATGAATACATATGCACGCCCCACTTTCGTTTTTTTATTTTTTCAGAATTATTTGAAACAAGTTATTTTTTTCATTTCACTTCACCAATTTGGACTATTTTGTGTATGTCCATTGCATGAAATCCAAATAAAAATCAATTTGGATTACAGGTTGCAATGCAACAAAATAGGAAAAACTCCAAGGGGGATGAATACTTTTGCAAGGCACTGCAGGTAGATCAGTTTTCGTGTTGGGTAGAGCAGACTCACCCTGGCTAGAATACTGGGGTCTACAGCCACCACCTCAGACAAACACTTCATGGCTTTAGTTCTGACAGCTATGGCACTCTCCCCCAGCACTCTCAGGATCTGTTTGAGAGGAGAGAAAAAGAGATCCATTCTTTACCAACCATACACAAAGCACCAAGTTTACCATATGCTGGTTCACAACACACAGGAATTAAACAAAATCCACCCTCTTACCTGTGTTAAATAAATATCGAAGCTCTGCGCGAACGGCCTCATAGAGGCCAAATATCTGACAATCAGGCAGGAGTCGTCATAGTCCACAGTGTCAGAGTTCATCCTGTGGGGGAAAAGAGACACAGGCCAACATTGAGGATGAGCCACATTTACACTTGAGTCATTTAGCAGACACTCTTACCCAGAGTGACTTACAGGACAAATTAGGATTAAGTGCCTTGCTCAAGTGCTCATCGACAGGTTTTTCACCTAGTCGGCAAAGGGACGCGACCCAGCAATCTTTCGGTTACTGAGTGGGACAGCGAGGGTTGAGTCTTACCTCAGTGTGCTGAACTGCGAGGGCGCGGTCTTGATGATGTTGCGGAGGTACTTCTTGCGGGCCTCAGCTCTCTGCATGATCTCGCCAGTGCTCTCGATGTCCTTGGCGTGGTGCTGGCCTTCAGAAGAGTCCTCGTCCCCTCGCTGGTTCTGAGACTTCATGGCCTTTTCTGTCTCTGTCAAAGTGTCCCTGAACCACTGAGCTATGTAGAACTTCCTGGCAAACTGAGGAGCAGCAGCGGAAATTAAGAGTTACACCTCCCATCTGATATGTAAGTAACGGGCAGTTATTACTACGGTATGTGCATTAAACACACTCACAACTAGAGATGGATCCGTCTCTGCGTTCTCGTCCATGTAGGCCAGCAGGGCTTTCTGTAGCTGCTGGGTCTCATCATTGCCTTGGGTCTGGGTTGGAAATACAGCAAGAACAGTGAGGATGAGGTTGAGCATTGTCATGGTCAACCTAAAAATGTGTGCGTGTTCAGATTGTTCTGTGTTTGACTGAACGTTTACCTCTTTGAGGATGCGGTCAATGGAGCGCTGGTCCATCTGGCTGGTGACAGCGTCTTTGCGCAGGCGGGCAGCGACCGTGCCCAGGTAGTCAAGCGATGCCACCCTCAGAGCCATCTCCGTCTGCTTATTACTGAACTGATGCACCTGGAACAGTGGATAGGGAGAAGAGTGTCATTCAGGCTGTTCTTTTTTTTCCCACAACAGCAAAGAACTCACCAGAGTAAGGACGGGCATTTTAAATAACGTAACTATTTTTGGGGGATATCCGGATAGTCGAACTACATGTGTTTTTAAATGTGTTATGTTTTTAACCTGAGCTTCTGCTACAGCAGCGGGCTGGGGAGTGACTGGTGTGTGAGACGGAGAGAGAGACCAGTAAAGTTGCAACGCCATCTCACGCTAGACAAACTTGTAACGGTTGCCATAGCTTATCTATCTGACAGTTCATGTCTAGACTGCATCAAATCAATGTAGAGATGTCGCTAGCTAGCTATTTTTAGGATTACTCACAAGTAATCCAATACTAATGTATGTTCGGATATCTGGATAAACGTGCCCATCCCTACACCAGAGGAGTCCTATGTGCTTTTTATCTCTACTGCTAGTCAATAACTGTTCGATTTAGCTGAATCTTTGTTTCTATAATGGATGGACTCACCAGTAGACGTCCCAGCAGACTGAGGAGAAGCTCTGAAGCTGGCCACTCTGGTTTGTTCACCGTAGACAGCAGGTCCTGGACAAAGTTCTCAAACAGCGGCCGGTAGTCCTCTTCTCCCTGCTTACTGCCACACCTGAAACACAATTTCGTGATATCCAATTGGTAGTTACAGACTTGTCCCATCGCTGCAACTCCCGTACAGACTCGGCAAAGGCCGAGAGCCTCGCGTCCCCCGAAACACGACCCTGCCAAGCCGCACTGCTTCTTGACACACTACTCGCTTCACCCGGAAGCCAATCGCACCAATGTGTCGGAGGAAACACTGTACAGCTGATGGCTGTACACTGTACAGCCACTAGCACTGCGATGCAGTGCCTTAGACCGCTGCGCCACTCGGGAGGCCACACCGTCTTCTCATAACAGCTAGGATGTAGTTTGATTTTGAGAATGAGAGATCAACTTACTTCTTTAGGAAGACGGACAGGAAGTTCTGAGCTGCTCTCATGGCCGTCTCATAAGAGTTAGTGATCAGGACATCTTGATCCACCTGGGAAAATAAAACAAACTAAATACGGAAGTCTTTGGCTGAGAATTCTGTCGAATCATCACTAGCCCAGGTAGTACATAGCATCTCTAACGTACCTTCTTGTTGTACTCATCGTCGTGACTGTCCCTGTTGCTGGGGAGGTGCACCACACACTGGATGAGCTGAAGCACCAGAGCTGTGACCATCTGGATGTACATGGGCTCCCCATCCTTATCACTGCTGTTCAGCCTAGGGACGCACACATAGACAAAGAAACACGGACAATTCATTTCAGCAGATAAACACGCTGAAAAGAACCAGAAAAGCATTTGAAAAATAAGGACTGTTTCTTGAGAACTACGACATGGTCTCTCGTGGCGCATGTTCTCTACAGGTACAGTTACCTGAAGTTCCTGAGGCTGCGTTTGCTGGTGGGTAATCTGGCCAGAGAGGTGAAGATCTCTTCCAGGATGAGCTGCCTGTGCTTCTCATAGCGAGAGAACACCTAAGGGAGATCAGGAGAAAAGGCTCATCATCGGAGTCATACACACACACTCTATACATACACACACACACACACACAGTAATATTGTAAAGATGATATTGTACATTTGTAATAATAGAGTAATCATGTATTGTATGAGGAATTGTTTTATTTGATGTAATTGTTCTAATCCTGTTTGGACCCCAGGAAGAGTAGCTGCTGCCTTGGCAGCCGCTAATGGGGATCCTAATAAATACAAATAAATGAAAGAGTTACCCTGACATTGCTATACATAATACATACACAATGAAAGGAAATATATTCTAGAACAAATCCAGACTCCATGGGAACCCTGGTTTGAAGCACCACATCAAGAGCAACCCTGGCACTGCTATACGAGGGCTGTATGGATGCACAATAAAGGGAAGTGCATTTATATTGACTCTGTACCGGTACCCCCCCTGTGTATAGCCCCGCTATTATTTACTGCTGCTCCTAAATTATTTGTTATTCTTATCTCTTACTTATTGGGGGATTTTCATAAAACTACATTGTTGGCTAAGGGCTTGTAAGTAAGCATTTCACTGTAAGGTCTACCTACACCTGCTGTATTCGGCGCATGTGACAACTCAATCGGAACCCTGTTTTGGATTCTTACCGCGGTCACTAGTTTGATGGCACACAGCTGTAGCTCACTGACACTCTCCACAAAGAATGGAGTGATGCCCATGGAGGAGACCTGAGGTAAGGAGAGAGGGAGAGATGGGTCACAAGGTGAGCAGGGGTCAGAGGGCATGACGCCCAGGGATAGCACTATGAGCCGAGTCTCACCTGTAGGATGGTGGTGTCCGTCAACAGCTGGATCTCCAGGAGCTCAGAGATGTTGCTGACGATGTCACACACCTTGTTGTAGAGCATGATGATCACCCTCTGCTTGTGTGTGGAGCTCTTAGCTCTCTTAGCCCTGGAGCTCAGATAGCCACCTGGGTGGGAGACGGGAGGAGAGACCATGAGAAAATCAGTTAACAGGGAATGTAGAGCAAAAACCCTTTCCACAGTCAGTCAGGGCAGGAATATGCATAACAGTGGCCCCAGTAGTTCAGAGACGGACCACACTGCCTTGAATATACACACTATGCTTATTCTTTACATTAACTGTCTTTCAAACGTTCTGGGTGCTCTGGTCTTGAACAGAGTGTATCAAGACTGTGACTGGACATTTATATGGCCTGTTCTCGCCACATTATGCTATGGCTTTGCTCCAATTGCTTTTGATAGTAAGGTGGGTTTATGGTGCTGACCTCCATGAGGGTTCACTCTGTAGACAGGGTCATACTGAGGGTAGAGGGTGTTCTGCAGGTGGAACTTGGTGTACTGCAGCACCCTCTCAATCACATCCTCGATGTACACCGCCTTGGGCATGCGGGACGACGTCATGATGTTGAGGGCCGTCAGACAGGCGTCTGCAGACTTGGTCACGCGCTCCATGATGAGGTCACGCCACAGCCGCTCCTCGTCTTCTGCGTCTGCGTCCTGTTGGGACAGAGAGGGAAGACGTTCAGACAAGTGGAACTTGCTTTTTAAGTCAGGAGGAGACATAATCTGTGTCCGGGAAACCATATGAGAGGACAACTTACATGGTTCATCAGTGTGGAGAGCTTGGAACCGTCCTGAATGTTCTTCTCCAGGATGTTCAGGACCTTCACCAACTTATCAGATGGAAGCTATGGATGAGACAGATGAGAAAATACATAACAGAATACCGTATCCAATTTAGGATTGACAAAAAGACTGACATCACCCTGCATCCAGTGTTCCCCTTTCTTACCCTGAAGGTGATGCCCATGGCCTTGATCTTAGCAGATTCGCTGCCCAGCTCGCTCAGCTGGTGTTTCCCCAGCAGAAGCTCCTGTGGGATCTCATCATCATCTGTTGACAAGAGTTCTGGAGTTAGCGGAAGCAGTTCTGTCACCGTCATTTGTCACTGAACATTACTACGGCCGAAATCGAATTACATTTGGAAAATAATTCCAACAATCACAAGGTTATCTGTCCCATCCTTGGTAGAAGGTATTAAAAACACTGACTCAAACCGCTGAGGATAAAACAAATCATAAAAAACACCTGTAAAAGTAGATCATGAATAATGCATACCCATGGCGTTGAAGTCAATGTCTTCCAAGCTCTCCAGAATGTTGTCCACACTGGCTGAGAACCTCTTGAACGTGGAGGAGTCCATCAGTTCTGTTGAGTAAACACAGAGAAAGTGAGTAACCTGCGTTAATGGGACAAAAGTCATACAACAAAGACACGGCTGAAGTTAGGACGAAATTACCTTCTGGTGTCAGCTTGGGCTCGTATGACTTCCTCTTCTTCTGTTTCTCCTTCTTCATCTTTCTGGCAACTGGACAGGATAGATACATGTTCCAGAAATACATTGGACAGCAACACTTACCTAGTGAAATATTACTACAGATCTAAGATCTTAATTTGAACGATATAGTCTAAGCAAAATAATCATGCAGCAACAGGATTTGAATGTTTAGTCCGTAATGTTGCTTGATCGGCGGTTAGGCTATTAGCTGGCCAAAAGTAGGCTGTGTGAAAAGTGCAATACTGTTAATATAACAGTGTGTTCGTGGTGGTTTTCAGTGAATTCGCGTAAACTACAAAACTCAGCAACAAAAGGGTGATCAAATGATGATCTTACATCTCATCCTCTGCATTTCTTTTTTACCCTGCATCTAATGCCCAGGTATAGCCTGCTGGTTTAAACTCTTCAGACAGTGGAAAAGATAACCATTGACACACATGCTGGATGGTCAGTCGAAGACGGTGCCAGACTTACGGTCACTCATGCTGGGTGGTGGGGATTCCTCATCCGATTCCTCTGGGCTGCGTTCTCGGTAGCGCCTGCCAGATCCCTTGCGCCGCTCCTGGGAGCCCCCACTACTCCTCCGGTGCTCTCCTGAGCCTCTCCTCTCCCGCTCATCAGGCGCCCACGTCTTTTCTCGCTCCTTCTTGTGACGCTTCCGTGCAGCTGCAGGGAGAGAAAGAAGGAGCAACATGTCGCAGGATGTTGCTTTAATCATCAGGGGTTTGTTTTCAACCATTAGCCCGCACTACTGGGATTGGAATTAACACAGTGTTGGATATGGCTGTGGGGGGGGGGGGGGGGACAGCAATGTTGTGTGACACTCACACTCCGTCACAGAGTCGTCGTCTGAGTCGTCGGAGTCGACTTCAGCGTACTTGGGCTTCTCGTTGACGGTGCTGCGCTTGCGTTTGTTCATCTTCACTCTCTCACACAGTGGCATGGTGGACTCTATCTCAGCAATGAGATGAGGAGGGAGTTCTTTCAACACTGATTCATCAAGACCTCCTAAGGAGAGGTCACCCAGTCATCTATTAGCCCTTGTATGAAAGGGCTAAATACACTAACAACGACACATTACGCGCCACAATTAAAACCAGTAGTGTCTTGTATACAGGATCATTAGCAAGGCCTCATGACCAAATCAAATCAACCCCAAAATAAATCAGAATCCCTTCAAGGGGAGTGAAATACAGTACGTGATTCTGTGCTGCTAGTAGATCAATGTGCAATGTAATTAAAACTCAAAGTTCTCAAATTAAGTAAAAAAACGCATGATATCAAAACCATAGTTAAACCTTAACTTCACCCACACAATAAGCTGACCCAGTCAGTCACGCAGACAGCAGGATGTCTCTTACCTTTCCCAGACTTCTCATGTGAGTGTCTGCTCTTGGAGGACTTGGAGCCGCGTGCGTTCCTGTCCTCCCTTTCCCTGATGATTTTCTGCACCTCGTCGATGCTGAGTTTCTGCAGCACCACAACAGGTTTGGCTCCTGTCTTCATCTCCTCTACCAGTCCCAGTCGCTCCAGCTTGACCCGGGGCTCGCTCCAGCCCTCCATTACAGGCCCCAGACCAGACCCAGGCTTCCTCATCTCAGCTGCCAACACATGCCCATCCTTATCCCGCTTCATCTTGGGAATCACAAAGTTCTTAAAGCCTCCAGACTTTACCCCCCCTAGCAGGTAGGCAGGGAACTCCTGTTTGCTTTCAGCAGGCTGCTGTTGCTGCTTGGAGTCCTGTCGGTTCCTGCTGCCGTCCCCACTCCTCTTCTCCTCCCCACTCCTCCTCTCCTCTTTATTAGGGGGTTTGAGGTTGGGGCATGGCCGGTCAGTCCTCTGGCGCCCACTGGGGTCCACCCCCCCTCGGCCCTCCTGCTTAACCCGCGGGCTCTCTGGCCTGGAGCGCTGCTCTGGAGACCGGCGGTCCCGTGGTTCCCCTGCCTCTGTCCTGTGTTTCCTCTCCCTGTCTTTATCCGCCCGCTCCCTGTCTCTGTCCCGTCCATGTTTGGAGTCGTGTTCCCCCCTGCTGGACTTGCTGGGGGTCTCTGGCCTACGGATACGGGATGGGTCGCTGTCTCGAGACCTCTCTTCCCTGTGACCAGAGTCTGAGCGGCCCTCGTGCCGTTGTCGTGGCGTGTCAGGCGTCCTGCTGTCAGGTCGGGCCTTGCCATTGTCAGGTTTTCCGTCGTGTCTGTGTTTGGACGAGTCTCTTCTGTTTTCGTGCTTGTGTTTAGGGGTCTCCGGTCGGCCGTCGGGGCCCAGCTTCTTGGGGGTGTCGGCGCGCTGCTTGATGACCTCTGGCCGGCCGTCTGCAGTCTGTAGTCGCTCTCCATCCGTCTTGGACTTTAGCCGCAGGACTCCGGTAGAGTCGGAGCCTTCCTCTGGACCCAGGCGTTCCTCGGGCCAGCGCCGGGCCTCCACGGCTGGGGTGGGGGTGCCCATGTTCACCTCTGGCTGCCCGTCAGCTCTGCCTGCTTGCTGCAGGTCGATGCTGACCATTAGGGCTGGCCGGCTGGCACCATTACTGGCTGCACTAGCCTCCTGGGGTGCCAACTTGCTGCCAACATTGCCCCCTCCCACGCCAGGCTGAGTTGCCCCCGCTGTCCCACCAGCGCCAGGCTCTTGGGGATACGAGTCCTGCTTCCGCTTCTTCAATGGCTTGTCTACAATGAGGAAACCATGGGTAAGGAAATTGACAGACACCCACAACTATCAAGTTCTTTCTCCCATCTCTCTTTATTAAGTGAAAAATATTGCCAGTATGTGATAAATCAGTCAGTGTAAAACTAGATGAAGCAAGATGTACACACTCACCTTTATCCTGAACCTCTTTGGAGCAGCGCTCCCTTTCTATGAGCGTCTCTCGTTCTATTCTCTCGATCTCAGCGAGCGCGTCCATCTCAGCATCGTCGTACACAGCTCCGCTGATCACCCCTATAGCCTGTTTGGTGTTCTGGAGCACAGGGACCTGCTGGTAACCTGACTGCTCCCCCTGGCCGGGGGCTAACCTGTGGGCAGGGTCCTGCTGCGTCCGGGAGAACTGCAGGCTGTTGTAGGCCAGGTCAGTGTCCTGGTCCTCTACCCCGGATAGGAGCTCTCCGGACTGGTCCAACTCAGAGGACTTCACCCGGGACAATTTGAGGGTCAGCTTGGTGGAGTCTTTTGAGGGAGAGCTAACAATGTCGTACATGGCAGCTTTTTCCAACTGCTCTTTCTCCTCTTTAGTTAGCTTCTTCTGCTTCTTCTTGTGGTCAGGAGAGTCCAGGAGGAGGTCGGGAGCGGCGTCACGGGGGGGAGCATAAGGTGGAGGGGATTGCAGAATGAGGCCAGGTCGTGACCCTGCCAAAACCAAAAAGGTGAGTTTATTTTTTAACAAGGATTTTTTTCAGCAGTGGTGGCAAAGTCAGCTTGGTGGGGGAGCTCAAACGTTATTTAAAAAATCTATGGGGGCCCCATGGCATTTTTTAAGTTTTACATTCTCCTTCTGTAGATTTGTTTGAGTGATTATTAGTTCTCAAATAGGATCTTATTTAAATATATATAGCTCCCTTATCTATCCTACATATTTAGATATCTGGTTTAAGTTTACACTGAAAACGTTTTACCAACTTTTTTGTAATCATTATTTGAAGTGGTGGGCAGCGGCTAATAAATGAATATAGGGGAAACACTGCTTGGCATAGAATAAGTAGGTTGACTCGTGATTTCCAGCCCACAGCATGACCATGCATAATACCTTTTGGGGTCCCTTCGCTGCCCACAGGGGAAGAAACAGACTGGGGCGATCGGAGCGGGAAGGAGGCATTTCTCATGGAAGGATCACTCTCCTAGGGAAAACACATGTCACATAAGTATCTATGTTACAGATCATTGAAGCAGCAATGGTGGACACAACAAATACATTCAGGCAGTGTACAAGCAATGAGGATCCACGCGAGAATAGTCAAAATAGTCTCTTTGCTAGGTAGAGTTTCATTTGGGTATGAATCATTTCTTGTGTTTACCTCATTCCCTAGTCTGTGGACTATGTTCATGTAGTCTTCGTTCGAGCCATGTCTGGCATTGTGATTGGCTGAGTTGCTTGAAATTTGCCCGGAGACCTTGTTGTCGTGGATGTTCCGCATGCTAGCAGGAACCACGGGACTGGCAACTGAACAGACACAGACAGACACCCAAATAAATCTCAAATACAATCAATCAATAGTTTAACTGCCTTCCAGCTAGGCCAAAACCCATATTCAACCACTGGTTCACCTGTAAATCTTGTTTAAAAGCTGGAATGAATGCAAATAAAACAAGACATAAAACAACAAAACAAAAGAAAGAAAACGTGAAATATTATGCCAATGTACAGGAATCTTGCAGCAAGTGTGCATTGCAAACCAACACTGCATCCTGTATTGTTACACACAGAGTTTGCGTCGACAGAGCATGGACATTCTGTGCTGCAAATAATAAGGCACAGACACATGAGCCGATGGGTCACAGCTTGGAGGTGATGGGGCAGGATAGCTGATGTTGAACATGATGTCCCCAGGTGACTCCCGTACCTAAGGTTGGGGTGGAGGGGTTCTGGTGGGGGGAGGCCTGGGGCTGGGTCTGCACCTCTAGGCAGGGCTGCACAGGCCTCTTGGGGCTTCCTGAATAAGAGGGTGCAGCCGGAACGACAGGGGAACCATGCAGCTCTACGACCACAGAACATCAACACAACACACCAGGGTAAACCATGGGTATATATCCATGTTAGTTTGACTCGTTATTGTTATTCATTATGCACTGTGTATCTACTCCCTCTTTCACTATTTCTACTTTAATCTTTAACTCTGCTTTGTTGGAAAAGAGCCTGTAAGTAAACATTTCTTTGTTGTTTATGAAGCATGTGACAAATACAATTTGGTCTGTTGGTTTAAGTGTGTTGGTTCGACACAGAATCAACATCCTGACATACAGCACCAGTCAACAGTTTGGACACATCTACTCATTCAAGGGTTTATCTTTATTTGGACTATTTCCTACATTGTAGAATAATAGTCAAGACATCAAAACTAGGAAATAACACACATGGAATCATGTAGTGAGCAAAAAAGTGTAAAACAAGTCCCATAGGGCGGAGCACAATTGTCCCAGCGTCGTCCGGGTTAGGGTTTGGCCAGTGTAGGGTGTCATTGTAAATAACAATTATGACTGACTTGCCTAGTTAAATAAAAAAATAAAAAGCTGGTTGAGAGAATGCCAAGAGCGTGCAAAGCTGTCATCAAGGCAAAGGATGGCTACTTTGAAGAATCTCAAATATAAAATATATTTTGATTAGTTTCCCACTTTTTTGTTCACTACACGTCATTTCATTGTTTTGATGTCTTCGCTATTATTCTACAATGTAGAAAATAGCAACAATAAAGAAAAACCCTTGAATGTGTAAGTATCTCCAAACGTTTGACTGGTACTGTACATAAAAGTTAGGTACAGTACGGTTACCTGAAAATCAGTTTTGTAGGTTTCATGCATCATTTCCCTATACAAACGCAGAGGTGCAGTCTCACCTTGCTGGATCTGTTGGTGCTGAGAATAGCTGGGGGGGTGAGGGTACTGCTGCATGTAACTTGCAGGGCTTTGGGGGGCGTAAGGGCTAGACACAGGGCTGTTCTGCTGGGGCGTGAACCTAGCGCCAGACCCCATCTGTGGAGATGCAAAGCGACTGTAGAGGCAGAGGATGAGAAGAACATGTGAATTCCAAGGGAACTTGTAACTCTCAAAAGCTGACAGGAGTCTTGAATGGACCATCAGAGCACCCACTGTACCATTACACCAAATTGAATGAGAAATGTATCGTTATACCTAGAAGGGCTGTGTGAGATAGTGGATTGCTGGTAGTTTGTCGACGCCGGACTCCCATGCATGGAATTCTGGGACATCTTGTACTGCGGCATTATTGGCTGCTGCATTATATCTTTAAGATGAAAAGAAGAAGTGATTAAAGAGGAGTAGAGAAGGCCAGTGCACAGCACCAGTACGGAGGCAACCTCCAGGCCAAAGCAGAGGGATCCTGTTTATGTCAGTGGGAGATAGAAGACCTCACTCAAAGAACAATTAAGCTACTTCGGGAGCGAGACTGCATGAGATCACTTTCTGATCCTCACTCAGTTATCTGGTGGGTTGACAAAATGCATTTCTTTACAAAACACTACTATTTAAGAGTTCTGGGGAGTGCAGGAGATTACAGTAACAGAACAGTTTTCACAGAGTGTACGACAAAGTCCAATAAACACATTGCACGATTCACTGTTGAATACAACAGCACAGCGTCAGGCCAGAGGTTTGGGAGACATTTCACTGGAGGACATGCAAATGGTCGGGGTCACTTAGCCAGCAGAGATGACACAGGATACAAGTCTGTGTCATCATCATAACACACTTAGCTTGCCTAATCAAGGTCCTTAACCAAACATTAACACACAAAAAACTGCTTGGGAAAACAGAGCATGACAGGGACAGTGATAAGCTATTTCAATTATCTGGATAATGAATGCAACAGCAGCTAGGGAAGAGGTTAGCAAACTCATTTGCATGTGTACTATGGATAACAAACTGTCTCAGACATGACGAGGTTCCAAGTCTTGCGCTGTATCCCAATCTCAGCACAGCACTACACAGTACAGGGGATTCCTACTGGCACCAGCCTCAACCGTCTGTGCAGACACCACTTTCCCCCTATAGCACCAGCAACTAGACACCAGTTTGTCACCAGTTTGTCACTGACTGAAATCGCTTCTTGATCTGCCCATAGATCACAGAGCAATTAAATGTTTTATCAACTATACTCAAGGCCATAAGTACCAAATCAAATATATTTATATAGCCCTTCTTACACCAGCTGATATCTCAAAGTGCTGTACAGAAACCCAGCCTTAAACCCCAAACAGCAAGCAATGCAGGTGTAGAAGCAAAGTGGCTAGGAAAAACTCCCTAGAAAGGCCAAAACCTAGGAAGAAACCTGGAGAGGAACCAGGTTATGAGGGGTGGCCAACACATACCACAAACTCTTTCCAAGCTACAAGTACAGCGCTAACTCTAAAAATCACCCAAGACAACAAAACTTGCCTTGCAATGCCTCAAAACGCTGTTTTGACCCAGAAAACACAATTGACACAGGAAGTGTTACTCAGGTCAACAAATCAAGGCCATAAGAAGAAGGGACACAGTCAGTGCTGTATTAGGCCATACAATGTGCTCCAGAGCAGCGTCCAAGACACTCTTCTCCGTACCACCCTGAACCCCATGCCAGGCTGACTTACTTTTCTCCCTGAAGATGTTGGGGTTCCTAGAGAGCACTGTCTGCAGCAGCACAGGCACGTCACCCTCCGGGTCATCACTGCCCAAGTTGTCCTTCAGCTCTCTGCAATGGGAGGGGAGGGGGGTGGGGCAGAAAGGTTACAGTCAGCACATCAGAATAAATCACACACTCTATATACATGAATCAACTATGGCAACTGTGGCTCATAACATTTCTCTACTCAGCTGTTTTGAAAACTAGCGTAGAAATGTGCAGGGGTGGGGAGGTACTCACATGTGCTCGGTGGAAACCTGGTTGAGGCTGTGAGCCAGCTGGGACACCAGGTTCTCATCCCGGCAGGCCAGCAGACAGTTGACCTCCTCCGCGATCCTCCCATTGTACAGCAGACTCTTAGTGGTGGTGGCAGGGAGAGGGGATGGCAGGGGCAGCTGGTTTAACACTGCAAAGACGAAGAGGAGACTGGTTAGCCTAAGTGAGTGGGAGGTTGGGTGAGCGAGAAGACATCCGCCATAATGAAGAGACACTGAATATCCCTTTGAGCACGGCCAAGTGAATAATCAAGCTGTGGATAGTATATTATACCACCCAGAAAATAAATATCCCACCTTCCTTCCTAACTGAGCTGCCGGGTAAGAAGGAAACTGCCAAGGGATGTCAAGATTTTTTTATTTCATCTTTATTTAACCAGGTAGGCTAGTTGAGAACAAGTTCTCATTTACAACTGCGACCTGGCCAAGATTAAGCAAAGGATTCCAACACAAACAACAACAGAGTTACACATGGAATAAACAAAACATGCAGTCAATAATACAATAGAAAAAGTATATATACAGTGTGTGCAAATGAGGTAGGATAAGGGAGGTAAGGCAAGAAATAGGCCATAGTGGCAAAATAATTACAATAAAGCAATTAACACTGTAGTGATAGATGTCCTGAAGATGAGTGTGCAAGTAGAGATACTGGGGTGCAAAGGAGCAAAATAAATAATAGTATGGGGATGAGGTAGTTGGATGGGCTATTTACATATGGGCTATGTACAGGTGCAGTGATCTGTGAGCTGCTCTGACAGCTGGTGCTTAAAGCTAGTGAGGGAGATATGAGTCTCCAACTCCAGTGATTTTTGCAGTTCGTTCCAGTCATTGGCAGCAGAGAACTGGAAGGAAAGGCGGCCAAAGAGGAATTGGCTTTGGGGGTGACCAGTGAAATATACCTGCTGGAGCGCGTGCTACGGGATGAGGCCAATGGTGATAAAACACCTATAGTTCTCTGTTGATGTGATTTTACGACACCCTTTAACGACACATGCGGTGTATGTGCACTAAAACTAGTTAACTAGGATTTGTGATCATGGTCGTCTCTGCTCGCTGTAACCAACAAAGGCTGAGACAGGAAAAATGTGCATGCAGGGTTTAACGATGGCCAGTGGATCTCATCCCGACCTGGCCATGAACTTTTCTGCTCATTTTTTAGTTCCATTTCAACATTTACCTTCTCTGTCACAGTCTACCATTGAAAACCAATGAAGACCACAGGCAGAATACTCAAGCTATTTGTATTTGAGCAATATGATTGGCCATTCATTCAAGCACCACCATGCTACTGATGCCTTCACAAAGCATACGCAAACTGTCCAGAGCAAAAAGAAACGCACAATAATACATTCGCTGAGCATATACAGTGCCTTGCGAACGTATTCGGCCCCCTTGAACTTTGCGACCTTTAACCACATTTCAGGCTTCAAACATAAAGATATAAAACTGTATTTTTTTGTGAAGAATCAACAACAAGTGGGACACAATCATGAAGTGGAACGACATTTATTGGATATTTCAAACTTTTTTAACAAATCAAAAACTGAAAAATTGGGCGTGCAAAATTATTCAGCCCCTTTACTTTCAGTGCAGCAAACTCTCTCCAGAAGTTCAGTGAGGATCTCTGAATGATCCAATGTTGACCTAACTGACTAATGATGATAAATACAATCCACCTGTGTGTAATCAAGTCTCCGTATAAATGCACCTGCACTGTGATAGTCTCAGAGGTCCGTTAAAAGCGCAGAGAGCATCATGAAGAACAAGGAACACACCAGGCAGGTCCGAGATACTGTTGTGAAGAAGTTTAAAGCCAGATTTGGATACAAAAAGATTTCCCAAGCTTTAAACATCCCAAGGAGCACTGTGCAAGCGATAATATTGAAATGGAAGGAATATCAGACCACTGCAAATCTACCAAGACCTGGCCGTCCCTCTAAACTTTCAGCTCATACAAGGAGAAGACTGATCAGAGATGCAGCAAAGAGGCCCATGATCACTCTGGATGAACTGCAGAGATCTACAGCTGAGGTGGGAGACTGTCCATAGGACAACAATCAGTCGTATATTGCACAAATCTGGCCTTTATGGAAGAGTGGCAAGAAGAAAGCCATTTCTTAAAGATATCCATAAAAAGTTTTGTTTAAAGTTTGCCACAAGCCACCTGGGAGACACACCAAACATGTGGAAGAAGGTGCTCTGGTCAGATGAAACCAAAATTGAACTTTTTGGCAACAATGCAAGACGTTATGTTTGGCGTAAAAGCAACACAGCTGAACACACCATCCCCACTGTCAAACATGGTGGTGGCAGCATCATGGTTTGGGCCTGCTTTTCTTCAGCAGGGACAGGGAAGATGGTTAAAATTGATGGGAAGATGAATGGAGCCAAATACAGGACCATTCTGGAAGAAAACCTGATGAGTCTGCAAAAGACCTGAGACTGGGACGGAGATTTGTCTTCCAACAAGACAATGATCCAAAACATAAAGCAAAATCTACAATGGGAATGGTTCAAAAATAAACATATCCAGGTGTTAGAATGGCCAAGTCAAAGTCCAGACCTGAATCCAATCAAGAATCTGTGGAAAGAACTGAAAACTGCTGTTCACAAATGCTCTCCATCCAACCTCACTGAGCTCGAGCTGTTTTGCAAGGAGGAATGGGAAAACATTTCAGTCTCTCGATGTGCAAAACTGATAGAGACACACCCCAAGCGACTTACAGCTGTAATCGCAGCAAAAGGTGGTGCTACAAAGTATTAACTTAAGGGGGCTGAATAATTTTGCACGTCCAATTTTTCAGTTTTTGATTTGTTAAAAAAGTTTGAAATATCCAATAAATGTCATTCCACTTCATGATTGTGTCCCACTTGTTGTTGATTCTTCACAAAAAAAATACAGTTTTATATCTTTATGTTTGAAGCCTGAAATGTGGCAAAAGGTCTCAAAGTTCAAGGGGGCCGAATACTTTCGCAAGGCACTGTATATTTTACGGAAAGGGATTTACAAAATTAAACTCTCCGCTTTGGCTGGAACTCTAATTGTTAGGGGCTGGCCCACATTTGTATTTTTTTATACCTTTATTTAACTAGGCAAGAACAAATTATTAAGAACAAATTATTATTTACAATGACGGCCTACCAGGGAACAGTGAACTGCCTTGTTCAGGGGCAGAATGCCAGATTTTACCTCGTCAGCTTGGAGATTCGATCCAGCAACCTTTCGGTTACTGTCCCAACGCTCTAACCACTAGGCTACCTGCTGCCCCCATGGGGGGAAATGTAGGGAAACAGTTGATTTCAAATGAGGGATTTCGTGGCTAATTGAGGTAAAACAGTAATTCTGCTCAAAGATTATGTATGTATGAACTACATATTGAAACATCCAGCCCAAAGCGGATGTTCAATAATGTCTTAGTCGCCAAAGTACTGGATAATATCTTTAATAGTTTAATATAGAGAGAAGCATACCAACCTATAGACCAGTGTTTCCCAAAGTTGTTCCTGGGGACCCCAAGGGGTGCACGTTTTGGTTTTTGCCCGAGCTCCTCACAGCTGACTCAAATGATCTAAGTTTGATAATTTGTTGATTTTTTGAATCAGCCGTGTATTGCTAGGGTAAAAAATGAAATGTCCACCCCCAGAGGACTGAGTTTGGGAAACGCTGCTTAAGGCCCTGCATGACCCCAATGCATTAAAAAACTACACCATGTCCGGGCCAGTAGAAATTCTGTTTGGGACAGTACATTTTTGGCCTACTGGCCTGACGAGAAAGAAAATAAGTTAAGATTAGACCCTGGCATGGTTCAACAACATCCCAGCTACTCAACAATATTGGTTTCACTGAATAAGGAAGCCTATATGGAAAAGCCTCCTTCCAAATTAAATTTGAAAAAAAAAAAAAACATTGTACAACCAAAATGCATAGTATTAAGTTAGGGATAAAATCAATACTTCCCATTACTGCATAAAACCATCCATAGTTTTAGGGTGTTTTCACACTTGGTTCCTTAAAATGTTTGTGCTCAGTGCAGTTCACTTCATTTGTTGTGCAGTGTGAACACTCCAAAGGAACTCAGAACCCTCAAAAGAGACCCCGAAGCGAACTGAGACCATCAGGAGAGGTGGTCAGAGTTCGGTTCACTTGAAATCCACGGTCCGGTTCTATTTCAAGGTAATGTGAACACAAAGCTACCCAGGTTTGCTTGTCCTTATTTCCACACCACACACTAGACTATTGAAACACTGTTTCCTCTGCCATTACCCCTCACATTGGTGCCACAAAAGAGAGAAGATAAGCAGGTTCGGAGAGTGATTCGTGATTGTCAAGGAAGCACAGAAGTTTTTAGGTCAAGATTATTTGTTTGCAATATGTGATCTATAGGCTAAGAGAGCTTCATAAGCTGTTTATTAATCATGGGGTTTGAATAGTGTGAGAAGACAACATATTTGGTAATTATCAAAAATACCGTACAAAATGTATTATAGCTGTAAAAGGGTCCAAAGTCTCAAGTCGTGTCCCAGGTAGAACAGGTCGAATCTCGAGTCAAGTCCAAGTCGTGTCCCAGGTAGAACAGGTCGAATCTCGAGTCAAGTCCAAGTCGTGTCCCAGGTAGAACAGGTCGAATCTCGAGTCAAGTCCAAGTCGTGTCCCAGGTAGAACAGGTCGAATCTCGAGTCAAGTCTCAAGTCGTGTCCCAGGTAGAACAGGTCGAATCTCGAGTCAAGTCCAAGTCGTGTCCCAGGTAGAACAGGTCGAATCTCGAGTCAAGTCCAAGTCGTGCATTCTTAAGAGCGAGTCAAGTCACACGTTTTTTCAAATCAAATAAAATAAAATCTATATATGCAATGACTTGTTCAACTAAATCTGTTTCTATTTATTGAGGCTACCAGACATCCATTTTCATAAGTTGGTCTACAACACATTTTGGTTATTTAATCATTACTTTTAACAAATTACACATGTAATATTCATAAGCAAATAAAAAATGTTAAGCAATTTTGACATAACAAAAGAGCAGTAGTCCTATGCTAGTAATGTTTGATTGGTGCCACATTGCTGGTGAGCTTGGAAAGTAAACACTTAGAGATTCTCCGGCACGTTTGTATACATTTTAGCCAATAGTACTGAAAGTAGCGCTCACGAGCCAAAAGGGGTCCCAGGAAATGGCTTACTACATTACATACAGTATGTACAGATACAGTTGAAGTCGGAAGTTTACATACACTTAGGTTGGAGTCATTAAAACTCATTTTTCAACCACTCCACAAATGTCTTGTTAACAAACTATAGTTTTGGCAAGTCATTTAGGACATCTACTTTGTGCATGACAAGTAATTGTTCACAATAATTCACTGTATCATAATTCCAGTTGAATGTGCCTTTAAACAGCTTGGAAAATTCCAGAAAATGGATGTCATGGCGTTAGAAGCTTTTGATGGGCTAATTGACATAATTTGATTCAATTGGAGGTGTACCTGTGGATGTATTTCAAGGCCATCATACCGCTCAGGAAGGAGACGCGTTCTGTCTCCTAGAGATTAACATACTTTGGTGCGAAAAGTGCAAATCAATCCCACAACGGCAGGAAAGGACCTTGTGAAGATGCTGGAGGAAACAGGTACAAAATATCTATATCCACAGTAAAACGAGTCCTATATCGACATAACCTGAAAGGCCGCTCAGCAAGGAAGATGCCACTGCTCCAAAACCGCCATACTACAATTTGCAACTGCACATGGAGATGAAGATCGTACTTTTTGGAGAAATGTCCTCTGGTCTGATGAAACAAAAATTTAACTGTTTGGCCATAATGACCATCGTTATGTTAGGTGAAAAAAGGGGGAGGCTTGCAAGCCAAAGAACACCATCCCAACCGTGAAGCACGGGGGTGGGAGCATCATGTTGTGGGGGTGCTTTGCTGCAGGAGGGACTGGTGCACTTCACAAAATAGATGGCTTCATGAGGCAGGAAAATTATGTGGATATATTGAAACAACATCTCAAGATATCAGTCAGGAAGTTAAAGCTTGGTCGCAAATGGGTCTTCCAAATGGACAATGGCCCAAAGCATACTTCCAAACTTGTGGCAAAATGGCTTAAGGACAACAAAGTTAAGCTATTGGAGTGGCCATCACAAAGACCTGACCTCAATCCTATAGAATATTTGTGGGCAGAACTGAAAAAGCGTAAGCGAGCAAGGAGGCCTACAAACCTGATTCAGTTGCACCAGCTCTGTCAGGAGGAATGGGCCAAAATTCACCCAACTTATTGTGGGAAACTTGTGGAAGGCCACCCGAAACGTTTGACCCAAGTTGAACAATTTAAAGGCAATGCTACCAAATACTAATTTCCTGTATGTAAACTCGGAATGTGATGAAATAAATCATTCTCTACTATTCTCCTGACATTTCACATTCTTAAAATAAAAGTGGTGATCCTAACTGACCTATGACAGGGAATTCTTACTAGGATTAAATGTCAGGAGTTGTGAAAAACAGTTTAAAAGTAGTTGGCTAAGGTATATGTAAACTTCCGACTTCAACTATATCTGCGTCATTGCTCTGTATCTACGTCATTGCTCTCTCCCTCTCGCAACGCTGCTGTGTGGGCATCTTGCTTGCTGTCACTCAAATACTGAGGGGATGATGCTCATTGGCTGGAACTAGAATTGCTAGGGGGCTGGCCCACGTGGGGGAAAATGGCGCAGCACAGCTTTCAGTAAAAAGTTGGTTTCAAACTCATAAACACCGCCCATAGGCTAATCAGCCGATAAGACTCATTTTCAGCCAGCTACTTTTCCACTTCATATTAACTAGGCTACTTTTAACTTAGAAAAGTATATGTTGCTAGTCCGTCAAACCCTCTCCCTTCAGAATGAACGATATGCATCTTCTAGCAATCTATTGATAGGATAGGCGACTGTCAGTCACAAAGCGAGTGAGGACAGGGAGAAAGTGAAACTTTCCTAGGATGTCAGGGCTTGCCATACAGTGACGCTAAAGTGAGTGACTCTCGCCTCGTCAGTCAGTATAGCCTACCGAATTGAATCGGTGAGAGAGCCGTTCATAGGCTATTGATAGGCCTAGGCTTTTTGGCGAGTATCTGCAGATAACTTATGAACGCATTCGATGAAGAATCAATACTACAGAAACTATAAGTTGAGGAGAGCCTAATTTTGGTCCAAATAGGATAATTAGGGCCCTCGCGGAATCCAGGCATTAAAACGGAATTCAACAATATTTTTTAAAATGTATTGACCTTATTAGGGAATTAACTACAGCGCCTTCAGAAAGTATTCACAGTCCTTTACTTTTTTCCCACATTTTGTTGTGTGTTTCAAAATCGGATTAAAATGGATTGAATTGTAATTTTTGGTCAACGATCTACACAAAATACGAACATTTTATTATTATTTATTTTTAATATGAAAAATATCTTGATTAAATAAATATTCAACCTCTTGGAGACAATACATGTTAAAAACACCTTTGGCAGCAATTACAGCTGTTTGTTTTTTGGGGTAAGTCTAAGAGCTTTGCACACCTGGATTGTACAATATTTGCCCATTATTATTTTTCTAATTCTTCAGGCTCTGTGAAGTTGGTTGCTGATCGTAGCTATTTTCAAGTCTTGCAATAGATTTTCGAGCTGATTTAAGTCAAAACTTTAACTAGGCCATTCAGGAACATTTAATGTCATCTTGGAAAGCAACTGCAGTGTATATTTGGCCTTGTGTTTTAGGATCTTGTTCTGCTGAAAGGTACATTTTTCTCCCAGTGTCTGTTGGAAAGAAGACTAAAATTATTTTGCCCGTGCTAAGCAGTATTCCATTTCTTATTTTTTATTGTAATTTTTACCCCACTTTTCTAGCCCAAATTCGTGATTACGATCTGGTCTCATCGTTGCAATTCTCCAACGGGCTTGGGAGAGGCTAGATCACGACTCCTTGTGGAACACCAGGCTGTAGTGACGCAGCAACACTGCAGTGCCTTAGACTGCTGTGCCACTTGGGAGGCCCTTATTCAGTTTCTTTTAAACCTAAAAAACGACAAGCATACCTATAATATGATGCAGCCACCACCATACTTGAAAAAATTAAGAGTGGTACTCAATGATGTGCTGTGTTGGATTTGCCCCAAACATGGCACTTGTATTCAGAACAAAATTTGCCACTTTTTTTGCAGTATTACTTAAAGGGATACTTTGGCAACGAGGCCCTTTTCAACCTTCCGGTTACTAGTCCAACACTCTAACCACAAGGCTACCCTGCCGCCCCGTATTGTCAAAATTCAGGCTGTAAAACAACCAAATGTGGAAAAAGTAAAGGAGTGTGAACACTTCCTTAAGGCAATGTAAATGTATTGAAAATTTATTAATTTGCCCAAGTTTGTCATAAGACATGAACAGAACGCATCAGTGATTCGTATTTCCTGCAACTTTCTAAAGAGGCAACAAGCATGCCCCTGTCTGTGTCTGGTGTGTACGTCTACCACTTTTTGTAGCCGCTAGCGATGATGCTAATGAAAACAGTCTTCTGGTAGATATAAAAAGGCTTTCCCAAAACCTTCTCATTTAAATATGAACTACAAAGTAGCCTATGCTTACCTGGCAAAAGGATATATTTATTATTTTAATCAATCCAGTGGGTATTTCCTTTGCAAACTCGGCCATCACGTGCACTACAAAAACACTTCTAAACAACAGCCTCGTGCTAGGTGCACACTTGAATTAAAGGGCAACTACACCCAAAAATCAAAATTACTTACATTTTTTCCAGGCCTCAAACGTTAGCTCCTGACGTGGTGTAAGCATTGTTGTGGACTTTGAAAAACAACAACAGTGGATGTTCTATAAAAAAGCGTGGTTTTTAGAGCGAAAACCATAAACCTGGAAAAACAGAATTTCGGAAAGAACAAAACGGAACCAGGCAAAAACTAACCATGCCTAAATGTAAAATGTTTCAATCATTTAGGTTATGCAAATCAGAAATAAATAATACTTAAGACTGATATAACTCTTTTATTTTTATATATTTGACCTTTAATAGATTTTTCAAGATAATGTGGTCTACATAGCTCATTTTTCAGTTGTAATAAATTACATAATTTCAAGAGCAAACATTATTGTGGCAATTCATATCTTGCAGAAAAATTGTAAATAAGACTAATCAAGAAAAGACAGATTAAATGTTTTTAAAAAGGCTTAGCAGTCCTGATCAAATAGGCCTAGATGATATCCAAAACAACTACAATACACTGAAAGTTTTTTGTCATTTAAATTGTAAAGTCATTTCTTTCTACACAATACCCCAACAAATTGTTCCAATCTGGGAAGTAAATCATTTCGCTATGTATCCTATTTTGGATGGAATCAAGCCATTAGAATGTACCAGGGGGGGGCAAGACCCCCGCCGCCCTCCGGGCCGGGGGGCACCTGACTAACTACTTTTTCCATCTGGCTGGTGTGTCCTTGTGGCTAATTGAGGTAAGACAGTAATTCTGCTCATAGATTATGCACATGTATGAACGACACATTGGCACGTCCAGCCCAAAGCAGGAGATTTAAAAAGTACTTACTAGTCGCCAAAATTGCGGAGCATGTCTTTAATATTCTTGATCACCAATAATATTAAAGACAGAAGGATACTATCAACAAACTACTTGTTGATAAGCAACTGCTTGTTAGGGTAACACTTATAATAAGGGTAAAAGTTAAGGTTAGGGATAGTAGTTAGTTGAAGTGATAGTCTGTAGAGCATCTACAGATGGAGTATCCAAATAAAGTGTTACCCATTTATGGCAATCCTCCCTCCCTACAATTTGACGTTTGCGCTGTACAGCAAATCAGCAATCTGTTGGCTAGCTCACCAGACCTGTGTGGATTGACAGTTTGCTGGTCCAATCAGAGGGCGTTCCACTAGCCAAACTGTTGCAAGTTGCTGTTGCTACTGTCTGTGGCTGAGTGGCGAGTAATCCACTGAGACTCTTCCTCAAAATGAGTGTCAAAACGTTATACAAAACCTGGCCAAATCATTTCAAGTCATCAGTCTCAAGTCAAAGTCTAATCCCAAGTCTTGAGGCTCAAACGTGACTCCAGTCAGACTCGAGTCCAAGTCATGTGACTCTAGTCCACACCTTTGTGGTGGCGGCATCATATAACAGGTATGCTTGTTATCGGTAAACTTGGCAGGATCAAAAGAAAATGAAGAGAGAAAAACAGAGGCTAAATAATAGAGCAAATCCTTCTGCAGTCTGATAAAGACATTATGTTGCGAGAAATCCACTTATTGGCAGGACAAAAACCTAAAAGCGAAATTCAAATCTAGGGACTGTTTGGCAGGTGGATAGGAAATCCTGAGTGATAATTCAAAGAAACGATGCCCTGGCACACTGTACTTGCAAAGACACTTGTTTATTTTGTGCCAACGTTTCAGCCTCGTGGCTCGTCGTCAGAGGTCATATCTGTATTCAAGCTACCTAGCTACTGGACTACTAGCTACAACCTTATGAACTGTCAAACTCAGGCAAATGGTCACGAACAATGTAAACACATGCCACGCATGCACAGAATGTTTGCCTAGATTTGTAACCCAGAGACATTTACATCCAGGCTTGGACACTTAACCACTGTGTAATGAATTGCATTGAAAGTTGAGGCACTAAGGCAACAAAATGTGCAAAGGTGGATACTTTCTTGATATGGGCACTATACATCATATTCCACTACCAATGCAATTCTAAAGCAAGGACTATGGAAAAGTGCCATCAATCATACTCAGTTGTAGGAGTGTCCTAAATACCAAGACTGCAATATTCATGTAGTGAACATTAATGCTTTATTACAACAAGGGGAAAAAAAGGAGTAATCAAACAAAGCTCAATTCAAAATCAGGCTAACTTGGTAAATGAATAATCTAAATAACGAGCTTTGCGGCAGGCAGCACTGACCATAAAGCAAGCAAAATGGTTGTGATGTATTATTGTTTAGAGGATTGTATACATTTAGAAAAAAGCGTTGTATACTAAAGATGTATTAGTATAAAAAAGCTTGCAGCGGGAATATAAATGTCAGTAGACTCGGTACATCAAAAATAGCTTGGCCCCACCAGCATCGTTTCTCTTGCTTTCCAGGAATCCACCATATCAGTAAATATGTGAGTGGCAGTGTAATACTTACAGTCTGTAAGGCTAGCGATCCCAGCAAGAGTAGTAATGGGAACATGAGGCATATCCCCATTCATGCTGAAGATGGGGGTGGGGGAGTCGTGTCGATGCACAGGTTTGCTCAATGTCGTCGCTCTCCGACTGTTCCTCACATCTCCCGACCGCTGCAGAACACAGAGGGCTTCATTAGAACAGCCAGCGGCAACGAGAGATGGACAATTCACAATATCACACAACACTCCTCAATGTGCAACACTGCTCAGAAGAGCCGCCGCATGTTAAACCAAAGCCTTGGTGAACATAGAATCAGGGGCTTTCATATCAAAAGTCAAAGTGATGGAGGAAGAATTCTCAGGGATGAACTAACGGGGCTATATTAATTAGGCACCATTGTTAAGCTAAGGCTGAGGGGAATGACACAGATGTGAAAGTAGTGCAACAGGATACAGAGGGTTACACACTGGTTGGTACAAGGATATAAAGCTCATACAACACTCACTGACAACTTTCACTCAGGCAGCAGCTCAAGGTTTTACTTGCATTAGAAATATGACCTAGGCATATTCCATTATGGAAACAGGAGCAATAGAAACATCAATTAATAAAATCGCATGTGAAGTAAAATAGGCTACTTGTTGTGCAGATGGAGAAATAGGCTACTTGTTGTGCGCATGGTGAAATAGGCTACACAGGGAAATTGGTCAATGGCTGCTAGAGCAAACACACTAGTAGAACACATTAGCAGACATGCATCAGTGGGGAGAAGGAATTGAAGAAAACCGAGTACAGTACTGGTGGTGCCCTTACTCTGACAAGTTCCAGGGGTGTCATCAAAAACAGCACATACAAAATAGTCAGATCCTTTCCTACTGATAATGCAGTGGCTTTGAAGCACGCAGAGAGTGTTTTTGAGTAGGACTGAGTGAACCCCAGTGCATTTAAAAAGTGTGTGCACTTCTTGCATTTGGACAGAACACCTCATTATCATTCACTACTATTATCCTTGGCCACCGACAAGACAGCCACTGTCAGAGAAGGCAACAGGAGGAGTAATTATATCCCTATAGAATGATCAACACCAGACTGACAGTAGAGACCAGGAATGGCAACACATAGCAATAGGCCTAGATGACTTGACATGGCACAGGTCTATTATCAGTGGTTACTGGAGTAGTACCTTGATAATCCTAGGAAGAAGTGTGAACCCATGCATGCTTAAATGAAAACAGCTACCCCTTTCCGGACCCAAATGCTCATGGTCACTCTGAAGCTGTGCTGGCTGGGTAGGAAGGTGGACAAGCAAGCAGCATATAGGATTATCTGGTTTAGGGAAGGAAGGCAATTTCTCTGGCGCTGCAGAATCTTCTTGAAAACACTTGACTTTATATGTATAAAATGTGTCCTACCGCGGAGAAGTTATGATATCTGCCACAGAGGAGAAAACCATGCACACGCTTCAAAAAACATATTCTACTTATTGTTTTATCTATAAAAATGTCTTGCACAACTAACTTCATTCGTTTTTATTACTTTACGATCAAACCATGTAAACGTCATGACGCGCAAGTGGAGAAGGACCGTCTCATTTCAAACAAGCGCACTTCCGTCCTCGTTCACCGGCTCTCTTTGATTACCTTTGACCTTTTTCAAAATGAGGTGAGAGAGGTCCGAGAGAGGACGCAGGAGATGAGCAAATCCAATTGAGGAAAGGCCCCTGTCTGTGAGTGCACGTTTGTCTACGACTTTCTATAGCCGTTAGCAATGACTTTAATGTATTGACAAGTCTTCTGGTAGATGAAAAGGCTTTCCAAAAAACCTTCTCAATCACGAGTGCTACAGAAACATCGCTTATCAAACAACCGTCTCAGGTTGGTATGCAGTTGAATTAAAGGGCAACTCCACCCAAAAACAACATTTCCTCAATTGTGGTGGTCTTCTGATGTGATTTAAGCATTGTTGTGCACTAAGAACATCCTTTTATTTTTTTAAGTGTGATTTTGAGAGCGGAAACTGAAACCTGGAAAAATAAAACAGAAAACGGAATCAGGCAACAAAAAAAAAACAGATATGCTCCCTAACTGTGAATTTGCAGCTAGCTACTGGGCAATTCCATGGTAATTGAATTCCATTTTAATTGTATACCAAACAAAAACCATTGATTTCAAAGTTTAACAAAATCATACAACTATCTGCACAAGGACTACTTTTAACAAATTACACTGAACATTTGACAAAAACACATTTACTGGAAGAACTGAGCAGATGAAAAGTTTGGTAACAGAATTCCTTAAAATCTCCCTCAGATTATGTGCCCATGTTTTCCAAAAACGTGTAAAATATCTGCTCTGAATTAAGCTCTGAAGTAAGATTCAACGATGTCTGCAGAAAGAATGGGGTGTCCTCTATAACATGACACAATGGCTTTCAAAAAATCTCTGTTGGTTATTGAACGAGAGTAAGTGAACTGGATTTACACATGGTAACGGAATTGCGGTAATGTCATCATGTGTCCCTGATCTGCACTACAAAGAAATCTTGGTCGCCCGAAAGTAGTCTGTTCTTTCGACCAATTGTTAGTGTATTTTTCCATATAAAATCAACTATATGCACTGAGCTTGTTTGATACTTTAAACACACCGTTTGATTAAATAATTAAGACACACAAATGACTTGAGCCAGCAAGTGCCTTAGACTGGGCCTTGGGGTGAGTTGTTTGAGCCTTGGGGTGGTTGTTTCCCTTGCTCTGCATGGTTAACGCTGCTTCGATGTGGTGGCTGTTGTTGTTGTGTTGCTGGTTCGAGCCAAGGGAGGAGCGAGGAGAGGGACGGAAGCTATACTGTTACACTGGCAATACTAAAGTGCCTATAAGAACATCCAACAGTCAAAGGTTAATGAAATACAAATAGTATAGAGGGAAATAGTCCTATAATAACTACAGCCTAAAACTTCTTACCTGGGAATATTGAAGTCTCATGTTAAAAGGAACCACCAGCTTTCAAATGTTCTCATGTTCTGAGCAAGGAACTGAAACGTTAGCTTTCTTACATAGCACATATTGCACTTTTACGTTCTTCTCCAACACTTTGTTTTTGCATTATTTAAACTAAATTGAACATGTTTCATTATCTACTTGAGGCTAAATTGATTTTATTGATGTATTATATTAAGTTAAAATAAGCGTTAATTCAGTATTGTTGTAATTGTCATTATTACAAATACAATTTTTTTAAATATTTTTTTTATTTTTTATAAATCGGCTGATTAATCGGTATCGGCTTTTTTGGTTCTCCAATAATCGGTATCGGCGTTGAAAAATCATAATCGGTCGACCTCTAGTTGGAACAGTGTAAATAATGCTAAATAAATTACGCGTTTCAGAGTCTGTTCTAACGGGGATTTTTTTTAATGCAATTATTACTGCAAAGACTAAAAACAGTTGCATGCATCCGTGAATGCAATTGCTGACATGTTGCAGTTCATTTGTTGTTTTGGCTAATTATTCGAGAATCCCTTTGTTATATCATTTGTAAACTAAAATACTTGATTGCATTTCAAAACATGAATGACTTGTATGCTGTGTGATGACATGAACGAATGAATGATTGTATGACGCCCTCTTAGGCCATACAGCTCGGTGGTGGTTATACAAGGCTACTATGCTAAGACTACTAATGATAATGACATTACTTATTATTATAATAACAATGATCGTAATAACAATTGTAATAATAACAATAAGAAGGAGGTCAAGAAAAGGAGGGTGTAGGAGCAAGAGCTGCGTGCGTATTGTGTGTAACAAACAGGTGCTGTTAGGTTACAATCGGGGCATAAAATACATTTTGTGGTCCACCAGCTTGCTAAAATTACACCAAGAAAACGCAAACAAAGAAAATTGATGAGCATGCTTTGTAATGTTTCTAAAACAATAAATGTATTACTAGTAAGAAGTAATGTGCGTATATTGATACAATTTATTTTTTTTGACCCAAGACTTTTAACTAAAATATCACAGAGAAATGTTCAGGGAGGTTATCGTGGTAGCACAACTCGAGTCATGTTTGTGCCTGTGAGATTTGAGTCTGACTATTACAAGCGTTGTCTTCTCTTCCCTAGCAGTTGATCTCAAACATAGAGAAACAACCTAGATTGTTTGTTCACAATGTAAATAGCCAAGAAATACAAGGACAAATTCTCACTTCAGTAGACTTTCCTTTCAAGTAAATTAGACCAACTTTTATGCCTGTGCGCAGCACTTCCGAAAATGAATATTTCACTTGCTTTATAGCAAGTGAAAATGAGTTTTTCACGTGCTTTATAGATCGGCAGGTAAAGGTGCTCTCGAGCGGCTAGAATTTCTTTACCATTCAGCCATCAGATTTGCTACAAATGCTCCTTATAGGACACAACACCGCACTCTACACTCCTCCGTAAACTGGTCATCTCTGTATACCAGGCACAAAACCCACTGGATGATGCTCATTTATAAAGCCCTCTCAGGCCTCACTCCTCCCTATCTGAAATATCTACTGCAGCCCTCATCCTCCACATACAACACCCGCGACTGAAATGAGCTGCAAAAAACACTCAAACCAGACAGTTTTATCGCAATCTCTTCATTCAAAGACTCAATCATGGACACTCTTAGTGACAGTTATGGCTGCTTCGCGTGATATATTGTTGCCTCTGCCTTTTTGCCCTTTGTGCTGTTGTCTGTGCCCAATAATATTTGAACATTGTGTTGTGCTGCTACCATGTTGTTGTCATGTTGTGTTGCTACCATGTTGTTGTCATGTTGTGTTGCTACCATGTTGTTGTCATGTTGTGTTGCTACCATGTTGTTGTCATGTTGTGCTGCTACCATGTTGTTGTCATGTTGTGTTGCTACCATGCTGTGTTGTCATGTGTTGCTGCCATGCTATGTTGTTGTCTTAGGTCTCTCTTTATGTAGTGTTGTGGTGTCTCTCTTGTCGTGATGTGTGTTTTGTCCTATATTTTTAGTTTATTTTTTATCCCAGCCCCCAGCATTGCAGAGCGAGGTGGAATAGGCTATATAGGATTTGTAGTTCTTTGATTTTGTGCAATTAATGAATTTACCAGCTATGAAACTAAACAAGAGAAATACTTTGAAAACAGCTACTGCAGCATTTATTTTCTATAAATGTGATCACACTTAACTATTTTTAATCCACAAATGTGAGTGAAATGCTCCCACTGTGGAGCCCTGACCACCGGCCAACGTGGCTGGTGAAATAGACATCTTACCCACCAATGCCAAAATCTACCTGCATTTGGCGGGTGTTAATTATAGGCCCTGATTACAATATGATAATCTTTCTGACCGTTTGGAACAGTGTAAACAGCACTAAATAAATGAAAAGCAGCCTATACCAGAGATATAAATCTTAGCAAAGAGTTGATTTTTTAAACTTGCGAAATTGCTTTTGAGTGTTGCAGTGGCGTGAGGCTTGGAGCTCACGGAATCAGTAGGCTATTAAACAAACTCAAACACGCAACAGAAGCAGGATGTGTCTTATTTCTATAGATATATATATGGTTGATTTAGCCAGGCACATTTAACAGATAGGCTATTGATTAAAGACCTAATTAAGTTGGGGTTTCCTCTCTCCTCAATTTTCATAGACATTTAAAACGCCTCACTCCACTGCTGCCTCCTCCGCATTGTTCTCAACACCATTATGCTGGTTAACTTTGCTATTATGCACATAGCAACATGGTCTTGGAAAAGGCGGCCATTCAACAGCGCACCGAAGATTGTTTCAGAACCGCAGACAGCAACCGCTATCCAATGCGGGGAAAACCGCATTTGTTATAAAATATATTTTTTTTATTGGTGTTGCACCATTGTTTTTAAATAATATAACCATATAGATTTTCAGTAGCATATGTCAGAGCGATGGACTATATATATATATATATATATATATATATATTTATGATTGCTCGACTAAAGAAATCTCAGTCGACCAACAGCCTAACAAACAAACAATCAACCAGTCAACTAAATGGGGTCAGCCCTAACAAACGCATAAATATGAATGTCATTCTCTTCATGGTGATGTATCCTAAATAGGTACACAAAAGGTATAAATATGCAATATCCTCCTTTGCATATTTGGGTATTATTCTACACAATGGCTATTATTCTAATGAGCTCTGCACCCAAACAAGACCAAATTTGGTTGGTCCTGACCGTACCAAATCTGAACAAATCATAGAGCTCTATGTTTCACAAGTTTGGACATCCAAGTGCAGCACAGAGAGCTCAGTAGAGTACAGTAGAGCTCAGAACAGTAGAGCTCAGTAGAGTACAGCACAGAACAGTAGAGCTCAGTACAATAAAGTAAAGTATAGTTCAGTACTGTAGAGTACAATTCAGTAGATTATAGTGTACTCAACTCTAGTGTGCTCTACTGTGTACCATACTGAACTCCTGTGTTGTACTGAACTATACTCTACTTTTTCTTTACTGTACTCTACTGTCCAAACTTGTGAACCCAACTGTGGTTTGTGACTACTATGATTTTCTATTGTAGCCAACTCAATTGCAAAAATTCCATTACCACATTTTCAGAAATTTCGTTACTGAATTGGTAACAGATTTTTTTTGTTTTAATCACTTAAAAATTCATAAACAAAATTGATATCAGTAAAAACTAGAGGTCGAGCGATTAAATCTACATGGCCGATTAATTAGGGCCGATTTCAAGCTTTCATAACAATCGGTAATCGGCATTTTTGAACGCCTATTATGGCCAAGTACATTGCAATCCACGTGTTACGCTTTTTTTTATTTTTATTCGATTTATCATCGAATCACAGCCTACTTCGCCAAACGGCCGATGATTTAACAAAAGCGCATTCACGAAAAAAAGCTAAATTGTTGCATTAATGTACCTAACCATAAACATCAATGCCTTTCTTAAAATCAATACACAAGTATATTTTTTAAAACCTGCATATTTAGTTAAAAGAAATTCATGTTAGCTGGCAATATTAACTAGGGTAATTGTGTCACTTCTCTTGCGTTCAGTGCAAGCAGAGTCAGGGTATATGCAGCAGTTTGGGCCGCCTGGCTCATTGCGAACTGTGTGAAGACCATTTCATCCTAACAAAGACCGTAATTCATTTGCCAGAATTTTACACAATTATGACATAACATTGAAGGTTGTGCAATGTAACAGCAATTTTTATACTTAGGGTTGCCACCCATTCGATAAAATACGGAACGGTTCCGTATTTCACTGAAAGAATAAACATTTTGTTTACAAAATTATAGTTTCCAGATTTGACCATATTAATGACCCAAGGCTCGTATTTCTGTGTGTTTATTATATTATAATTAAGTCTATGATTTGATATTTGATATAGCAGTCTGGCTGAGCGGTGGTAGGGAGCAGCAGGCTCGTAAGGATTCATTCATACAGCACTTTTCTGCATTTGCCAGCAGCTCTTCACAATGCTTGAAGCACAGCGCTGTTTATGACTTCAAGCCTGTCAACTCCCAAGATTAGGCTAAGAACATCCAATAATCAAAGGTATATGAAATACAAATGGTATAGAGAGAAATAGTCTATAATTCTTATAATAACTATAACCTAAAACTTCTTAATTGGGAATATTGAAGACTCAAGTTAAAAAGAACCACCAGCTTTCATATGTTCTCATGTTCTGAGCAAGGAACTGAAACGCTAGCTTTTTTTTTTACATGGCACATATTGCACTTTTACTTTCTTTTCCAACACTGTGTTTTTGCATTATTGCAACATGTTTCATTATTTATTTGAGACTAAATGTATTTATTTTATGTATTATATTAAGTTAAAATAAGTGTTAATTCAGTATTGTTGTAATTGTCATTATTACACACACACACACACACAGACACAGACAGAACTGACGATTAATCGGCATCGGCTTTTTTTGGTCCTCCAATAATCGGTATCGATATTGAAAAATCCGTCGACCTCTAGTAAAAACACTAACTAATTGATAGGTCTACCTTTACTTGTTACTTCTGTGAACTTTTATTATCCTCCCTCCTCATAAGGGAGAGACATTTTTTAAATATCTTTAAAATATGTGGGTTTTTGGTAACGGGATTTCAAGGCACATGGCAATGTTCCTTAAACTTACAGAAGGCAGAAAAATGTATCTAAATGTATCCAAATATAAGTGTTGATATTAGTTGGCAGACATCTTTACTTCAACATGTATGTTTTGATGCATTTCTAATACCGTTTAAGACTTTCTGATATATGTTTTCTAAAAACCCTTTTCCACCAGTTTGACCAGAAAAAAATTATAGACTCTTATCTGTCATTTGACACCCAATTTGATATGCTCCTATGAACTTCACATGTTGGTGCTCATGAGAAATTTCCTACTACTATAGTTGTTACTATTATTTTAATGTGTATTTCTTTCTGGTCGATAACCCTCATTCAAGCAGTAACATTCCCCCATAATCAACATAATCAAGTCTATACAAAACTTTTACACCTACTTTAATACAACCTACATTTGCCATGAATACAGCAGACCTGCAGCCTGTATGTGTAGACTAAAATATGTTGGTAAATGAAAAGCCAACACTGTAAACAAATTTCAGTCATATGGGATAGTCACAACATTTTCCACAGATAATGGGTCATTTAGCTTGCTTGTGTACTTGGTAGATGAATTCGATAACATTGAAAAAGTAGCTATACTCAAGTTAAGATAATGCACGGATACCGTGTCTAAGTGCTAGCTACTAGCGAGCAACATACTACGTTTCCATTAGCAAGAAAGTCCTCTTCCCGGCAGCATTTTAGACGGGTGATCTTTGCCATCATTTGCATGCACTACTAAGTAAACATGGTGCATAAATAATGAGGTTGCTAATTTAGCTACGGTGTGCACACAAGCTTTTTTAGGTAACTACCTAGCATTAGCTGCAGAACTAACTATTTAATATATTATAATAACATATATAATACATTCCATTTAGCAGACATTTTTACCCAAAGCGACTTACTATTACGCGTGCATACATGTTATGTATGGTGGTCCCGGCAATCAAACCCACTACCCAGGCCTTACAAGCACTATGCTCTACCCACTGAGCTACATGCCTAGCATTGGCCAAATTAGCCATCTAGCTAGCAAAGTTGAATGGTGCTGAATTGTATTTCTGCTTTATCCCAGGGATGCTTAACCATTTAGCCAGTTAGCTAGCTAGTTACCACCTTGACAGAATCCGACTTCTGTTAATTTCTTCTCTCTAGTCGGAATGGTGCTATGCCGAAATGTGGACAGCCAGAGCGGTATATGGCTTGGAAAACCAACCTCAATCCAAGGATGGAATATGTCACTGTACTACTAATTATCCTGAAATGATGAATCGAGAAGATTGGAATACTGCTAGTTTTTTTAATTAAACTGCTGTTTTTGGCAGCATGCTAGGCTAGCTAACGCTATAGTAGCCCATTCGATTCTGTGAAAATGCAACGCCTAGCATTGGGATGAGTAGCTACTGGAAGTGTTGTCAAATCCAATGGGCTGCTTTAGCATTAGCTAGCATGCTGACAAAAATGGCAGTTTAATTAAAAACAAGCAGAATTTCAGTCTTCTCAGTGTATCGTTTTGAATAATGGGATAATTAGGAGTACAGCGCCCTCTCACATCCCTGGATTTTAGGTACATTGTCCGAGCCATATTTCGCACCGTCTCCACGGTGTTCTGATCACAGCTGCCTACCATTCAGACTAGAGTTTGACCGATTAATCGGAATGGCCGATTAATTAGGGCAGATTTCAAGTTTTCATTACAATCGGAAATCGGTATTTTTGGGCGCCAATTTTGCCGATTTTTTTTATACCTTTATTTAACTAGCCAAGTCAGTTAAGAACATATTATTATTTTCAATGACGGCCTAGGAACAGTGGGTTAACTGCCTTGTTCAGGGGCAGAACGACAGATTTTCACCTTGTCATCTCGGGGGATCCAATCTTGCAACCTTACAGTTAACTAGACCAACGCTCTAACCACCTGCCTCTCATTGCACTCCACGAGGAGCCTGCCTGTTACGCGAATGCAGTAGAAGCCAAGGTAGGTTGCTAGCTAGCATTAAACTTATCTTATAAAATACAATCAATCACTGGTTATAACTACACATGGTTGATGATATTACTATTTTATCTAGCGTGTCCTGCGTTGCATATTATCGATGCAACGCTGGGGGATGATTTAACAGAAGCACATTTGCGAAAAAAGCACAATCGTTGGACGACTGTCCCTAACCATAAACACCAATGCCAATCTTAAAACCAATACACAGAAGTATATATTTTTAAACCTGCATATTTAGCTAAAAAAAAAAATCCAGGTTAGCAGGCAATATTAACCAGGTGAAATTGTGTAATTTCTCTTGCGTTCATTGCACGCAGAGTCAGGGTATATGCAACAGTTTGGGCAGCCTGGCTCATTGCGAACTAATTTGCCAGAATTTTACATAATTATGACATAACATTGAAGGTTGTGCAATGTAACAAGAATATTTAGACTTAGGGATGCCACCCGTTAGATAAAATACCGAACGGTTCCGTATTTCACTGAAATAATAAACGTTTTGTTTTCGAAATTATAGTTTCCGGATTCGACCATATTAATGACCAAAGGCTCATATTTCTGTGTTTTATTATGTTATAATTAAGTCTATGATTTGATAGAGCAGTCTGACTGAGCGATGGTAGGTAGCAGCAGGCTCGTAAGCTTTCATTCAAACAGCACTTTTGTGCGTTTTGCCAGCAGCTCTTCGCAAGCACAGCGCTGTTTATGACTTCAAGCCTATCAGCCTAATGGCTGGTGTAACCGATGTGAAATGGCTAGCTAGTTAGCTGGGTGTCTGCTAATAGTGTTTCAAACGTCACTCGCTCTGAGACTTGGAGTAGTTATTCCCCTTGCTCTGCAAGGGCCACCGCTTTTGTGGAGCGATGGGTAACGCTGCTTTGAGTGTGGCTGTTGTCGATGTGTTCCTGGTTCGAATCCAGGTAGGGGCGAGGAGAGGGATGGAAGCTATACTGTTACACTGGCAATACTATAGTGCCTATAAGAACATCTAATAGTCAAAGGTTAATGAAATACAAATGGTATGAGAGAAATAGTCCTATAAATACTATATTAACTACAACCTAAAACCTCTTACCTTGGAATATTGAAGTCTCATGTTAAAAGGAACCACCAACTTTCATATGTTCTCATGTTCTGAGCAAGGAACTCAAACGTTAGCTTTTTTACATGGCACATATTGCACTTATACTTCTCCAACACTTTGTTTTTGTATTATTTAAACCAAATTGAACATGTTTCATTATTTATTAGTGGCTAAATTGATTTTTACTGATGTATTATATTAAGTTAAAATAAGTGTTCATTCAGTATTGTTGTAATTGTCATTATTACAAATAAAAATTAAAAACATTTATTTTTAAATTGTCCGATTAATCGGTATCGGCTTTTTTGGGTCCTGCAATAATCGGTATTGGCATTGACAAATCATAATAGGCCGACCTCTAATTCAGACCTTACAGGGAAGATCTAATTACAGTGACCGTACGGTCTGAATCTTTAGACTAGTTACAACCTAACCTAGTCAGTTACCTCATTCACCAGCACCAATTTACAGAGCAGTGCAAAAGAGTCAAAACTAGTTAATGAGAGCTGACTTAGTCAGTTGAGAGGGCCTTCTAAGCATAATTTTCTAGTCAGGAGGCTAAACATAGTCAGCAACAGAGACTTGCTCCTTGAGTAATGTTAGCTGGATGTGTACATAGTTAGTTAGCTCACCTATAGTTTAACTATGATCACCTAGATTGAAGGATAACCGTGTGACAAGCTGGATGCATGATTACAGACATGATTATTCTCTCTGCTGCTCTGGCTGACAACATAGCCGCACATCTGTCTCTCTCTCTCTCTGGCAACACAGTAATCAGTCAGATACAGTAGGCTGCTAATTGCTCACCCAACACCAATTAGGGTCCAATGTATTTAATCAACTTTCTTTTCATCAGCTACGCAATAGTCTAACATAGCCCTGATTTATTCATATTTGTGTTTTACAATAACCCAGTTTTTCACATTCCTTTTCCTGATGATCTAGCAAACTTTCCAAGCAAGGTGGCTATATTTATTTGCTTTATCAAGTTACATTAATATCTACAACATTGGATAGATTGCTAATTTCCCTGTAAACAAATGAATCTAAGTTGGTTGAAGTTGCCAATCCTATGCAAAGGGAATAGCTATAGGTATATTTAACATGTTATCAACTAGACAAGGGGTGGTGGTCTCATCACGAATTGTTATGTTAAATCTCTGTGGTGTATCTGATGATTCCATTTGATAGATTGTAGCTAGCTAGATAACTTGGTGGATAATACATCTGCAGCTATTACTTTATAAGCGACTAGGTCAATTATGCTTAATGTGTACAATTTGGTAGCCTCTAAACGGCGAATAGCAAGCTTGCACAGTTTATTAGGCAAACGTTTAAACCAGTTTAGTTGACATTGCAAAAAAATATACTAGCCACTAGCTAGTGTGTAGCATTGGATAGCAAGAGCCTATTTCTCAGAACATCTGACTCCAGCATAAAACGTCAGAAAACATTACCCTGCTGAGAAAACACTGAAGTTGCACTTGTTAGTTTTGTCTAAATGGCTAACAAGTAACGTTAACTAGCTAGGTAACGCTACGCACATACTGTAGCAGCTAGTTAGCTATATTATTCTAACCTTTGATAGCTAACAAAAGTTAGCTATGGCTAGCTAGTCAACGTTAGCTACCGAGACTGCAACCGAATCCATGTTTTCCTTGACTCGCCCACACATAATCATTCCTTTGCAACCGTATGACCATTCCTTTTGGTTTGTTATCATGATTGCGCGTGCGGATTAGGATTTTATTTTCAGTTTCAATGGCCTACATCGGCCTATTAGCTTGCTAACTGGACCTCGGACTCGCCTGAGGAAGCGTAACCCCGACCCGACGCCTATATGAGCGGATACAAGGCAACATAAATGTTAAAAACACATATCGGTGCATTCCACAACGTCTATCCAGTTTCACTGAATATAAACAACACCCGTGTAGCCGATCGGAATTGTTTTGTTATGGTACTCCTAAATCTATATTGTACAATCATATTTACCTCTGGATGTGTTGATAAAAATAAATGGTTGCAAGGGGGTTGGATCCGTGTCTCTAGCTCCCTCTCCGTTCTATCGCTCGAACAGCTCCTCCGAGTAATAATATAACAACAATAATCCGGTTCGGGAGGGTTCGTTCTTCCTTCTCACTGCAAACATCTATGCTTGGAGAGGGGCAAACATTCCCATAACCAGTCCTTGCACCGGTTTATCCCCAACACCGGCAGAAGATGAGTTTAAATTCCAACGGGTTTCGGAAAACAATCAAATGTGAAAAACAGAAATACTATTGACGCGGTGATAAAAGGGATCCACTCAGACTCTCCTCCTTCTCTTGCAGAACAAAATGCCGACCGGAAGAACTGCTGCAGGAATAACTCCCTCCACCGGCGCCAAACCAACTAGCAGGAGCAACCATAGCCAGCAACCCAGTTACTTCCGCCGCTTTCTGCATTACTACTGTACACCGATCCCATCCATTCCACACAGCTGCTGTAAATATTTTGGAGGACGAGGTCATCCTTGAGTATGTAACCAGCTAAACCAATGTAAGCAGTTAATAAAATAAGATAACTAGCATAATGATAATTCAAATACAAACATAGTACTTGTGTATGAATTGCATTATTTGATGTAAAACTTTTTTTTAAAGATATTTGGAATTTGGGCTGACATGAAAACCTATCAGTGCTTGGCTCAACAACCATCAACACACACACACACACACACACACACACACACACAGTTGCTTTAAGTTGGTTCTCTAAAAAATAGAAGCATGATGACCACCATAGTAGCAGAGAATTCCAGATATGTTGGTGTTGTCTCCTGCTGCATGCACCCACAAGCACCCACTTTCACACTTACCTTTGATTGACAGGTAGGTAGTTCAAGTAAGATTCTACCTATGACAAATAATGAACAATAAGAAAGTTAATTTAATAAGCATAACATTGATGGAAATAGGGAAAAAGGCAAAGGAGTCAACAGACATGAATCGATCAAGGTATTAACAATGCCCAAACAACAAGAGCTGTTGATCTCTCGTGGAAGAAAGCGAAAGTGTGCGAACTGACATAATTGATTGAACAGGTCTGATTTCAGAAAATCAATAAACAAATAAATACTTTTACTTTCTGTCTTACCTTTATTTGATTTCTTCCTCGCGCTTGGCATCCCATTAACATGGATGGGCCAGCTGTGTATTCAGTTAGCTAGAGACCTGGCAAAAATGTCTCCCAGTAAGATCGTTGTTAGCTAACTTCAGCTAACGCGTTAGCTAGCAAGCAAGCAGAGAACGGACTTTTATTTATTTAACGTTTAACAAATGGACACTGAGAGCAAGTAACAAAGTTAATTCATAATTTACCCGCAAAACAATTTTGCAACCAGATACAGATAGCTAACTAGTTTAAAACTGTTTCGGCGCTAGCTAGCCTGGCCAGTAGCTGTTGTCCTCGGGATATAATTCTATTTAGGAAAGGATGTTGTTGAAAAAGTCGCGCTCTTCGATTTTCGGTGGAGTCTGGCATAATTCTCGTTGCCAACCAACGTTTCAGCAACAGCATCTCTGAGGCTTTTCCTCTCTGGTTAAAAACTATATAAGGCTACCATATACAAACACAAGTTGAAATGTGGTAAATATGGATATTTCGTGTAAGTATGAATGGTTTTATCTGATGTTACCTTCTGCAGGTGCTTTGTCAGCCAGAGCATCGGCCAGAGTTGGGTCAACATTTGAATTAAATGCTAGCTATGATGCAGTCTACATACCGGTAGATATTTAACTATAGTATGTAGATGGCCTGCCCTGCTCCTTTATTTCTATGTATCTACACTTTTGACAAGAAAACACCCATGTTGAATTTGATCTCATATTTCTTGTGACATTGCTATCACCGATTCATACCCATTATTGACTTGAAATAGCCTACAGTTGTACCATTATGCTGTTTCCGTAAAGGTTCATAATAGGAATGAAAAACCCAGGGGTGCTTGTGGTGTCCCCCAAAGTTATCGCCACAGATGAAAGGGAGAAGTTTGCATTAAGTGCTGCTCAAATCTCACCACAAGATGGCAGCAAACGTCCACAAACGATTCAGCCGGCTTTCCCAAGAACAGTTTCATTTTTTTATTTTATTTAACCTTTAATTAACTAGGCAAGTTAGTTCAGAACAAATTCTTATTTACAATGATGGCCTACCCCAGCCAAACCCTAACGACACTGGGCCTATTGTGTGTCACCCTATGGAACTCCCAATCACCACCAGTTGTGATACAGCTTGGAATCAAACCAGGGTCTGTAGTGACACCTCTAGCACTGAGATGCAGCGCCACTCGGGAGAATAAAGAGGGGGCTATCTCCTTTCTCTTTCAAACTTCATTTTATTTTGCCAGAAAAGTCACATTGATATAAATAATCTGCTTTTTTTTCTTACATCCATCAAAAATATAATTTGATATTTTTACATACACATCTATGCCACTAGATTATTCAGTGTATGATCATCATTACATTACTAGTACATTACTATTACATAACAGTATATTACTTTAGCCTATTAAAGCCACAGTCTGTACGTGTCCGGTCATTTCAACTAATGAAATATACCCCTTGATTGAAAAGACCACGACATGTAGTTCGTACCATAGTACAACTGTCTTTATGACCTCATCATAACCAATTCAAATCAAGACCTAGGCCTATTACTCCATTAGTATGGTTGTATTGTCATATTGTGTGCCGTGTAAGATGATATCCACAGTTATCATTTATATAACAAATGTTATGTAACTGTTTATTACTGTATGTGTGTCATTGAATACAAATCACCCAAATCAAACCCTGATTCCTTTAAAACATTTATTCAAAATTGTATTCACCAAAGACAGATCTGACAGTCTATTTCCCTTTTCACCACAAATGATGCATTTACAGAAAGTGAACAACAATATCAGAAACCATAAAGGGAAAAAAATAAAATCACAGTTTCTATTTATCACACATTGTGTTCCTTGATTTAACTTTCCAAGGCTTTGGAGTGGCATTTCAGCCCTGAAAAAATGAATGTCTTTCAACATTTAGATGAAAGAAAACACATTCAAGTAAACAAGTATCAAGTTAACTGTATTCTATAGTTCATTTACACAATAGTGTCATACAATCTCTCTACAGGCAGAAAAAATCTTATACACCTGCTATGTTAACATAATTATATACTAAATAGTGAAGGATATTTCAAATACTAATTTGTCTTAGGGCCGGCAACAAAATAGTAAATATACTGTATAGTGATAACAATGGGATTGTTGGATACACCTCATATACATTTTAACAATATTGTCAGCATCACAGCACCAACTTCCCAAATTGTTTAAATCCTAATAAAGTAAAAAGAAAATTGGAGTTGTCATATTGACAGCATGAAGAAAGGGAAAATAATAAATAACAATCCTCAAGTGCTGTGCATTTTTTAAATTTAAATTACTCTTTATTGAACCCACGATAAGAAGTTGTTTATATTTCCACAGAAGCCATTTACACTACATGGCCAAAAGTATGCGGACATGTGCTCGTCGAACATCTCAGTCCAAAATCATGGGCATAAATATAGAGTTGGTGCCCCCTTTGCTGCTATGAGGAGGCTTTCCACTAGATGTTGGAATATTGATACGGGGACTTGCTTCCATTCAGCCACGACAGCATTTGTGAGGTTGGGCACTGATGTTGGGCGATTCGGCCTGGCTCGCAGTCAGCGTTCCAATTCATCCCATAGGTGTTCAATGGGGTTGAGGTCAGGGCTCTGTGCAAGCCAGTCAAGTTCTTCCACACTGATCTCGACAAACCATTTCTGTTTGGACTTCGCTTAGTGCACGGGGAGCATTTTCATGCCGAAACAGGAAAGAGCCTTCCCTAAACTGTTGGTGAAGCGTAATTCATCACTCCAGAGAACGCGGTTTCCACTGCTCCAGAAGCCAATGGCAGCGAGCTTTACACCACTCCAGCCAAAGCTTGGCATTGTGCATGGTGAGCTGAGGCTTGTGTGCGGCTGCTCGGCCATGGAAACTCATTTCATGAAGCTCCTGACGAACAGTTGTTGTGCTGACGAAAAATTCACGTGATGACGTTACTTCCAGAGGCAATTTGGAACTTGGTAGTGAGTGTTGCAACCGAGGATAGACGATTTTTACGTGCTACGCGCTTCAGCACTTGCTGGTCCCATTCTGTGAGCTTGTGTGGCCTAGCACTTCACAATAACAGCATTTACAGTTGACTGGGGCAGCTCTAGCAGGACAGAAATTTGAAAAAAACTGACTTGCTGGAAAAGTGGCATCCTATGATGGTGACACACTGAAAGTCATTGAAAGCCACGAAGCTCTTCAGTAAGGCCATTCTACTGCCAATTTTTGTCTATGGAAATTGCATGGGTGTGTGCTCGATTTTATACACCTGTCAGCAACGGGTGTGGCTAAAATATCCAAATTTGAAGGGGCGACCACATACTTTTGGCCATGTAGTGTATGTTAGGGCCTAATGTCATTAGTATCAAATGAAATGTGTTCTCTGTTGCATTTTGTGAAGGATATCGCTTGTTCAGTCATTCAAACATATGTTGTCTTTCGATCTTTTTACAAAATACCTTTCTGACACCAACGCCCTGATCAACTTCCTCCTTACTTATACCATTATACCACGTACTTATTCTAGGCCAAGATGACTTAACTCAACACAAAAATAGCCAGAAAAACCACAAAAACAGGAAGCCTATCTATCTTGTAGAGCGGCAGCAGATGTAAGCAATTTGATTGGGCCACTTCAGGGAGATAATTATTCGTTTGTTTGTAAAAGGGACTTTATGAATGACAAAACAACAAAGGAAAGGAAATATGGCACAGTGGCAATAACTGGAAAAATATGACAAAGAATAAAAACTAAACTAAACCAAAACGTGTATATGTGTGTGAGCATTGAGCTACATCTTGGTTTCAGTGCCCGGACGTTTGGCGTTCTCGTAGTCGTTTTCCTGAGAGATGAGCTGGTATGGTTTCTTCCTCTCCTCCAGTACAGCGTTCCCCATCTCCACATCCTTGGCCTGCAGCTCGTGTCGAGATAGGAACTCCACAATGCCTGCCCCAATGGAATCGCCCAAGACGTTTGTCGTGGTACGCAGCCGGTCACTGCAACCCAGAAATAAGGGAAGAAGAAAAGGTTAACCAGGGGGAGGGAGTCATATACAGTTGGAGGAGAGGTAGAGAGGGTTGCGGGACATTCATTCATTTAGAAAATAAAACACTATGTCCCCTGGGACGTTTGGTCATGTTAAATGGAACAGTCAACAACTCAAAACCTTCACCTATTTTCTGCTTTTGTTGAAAGATAAACTAAACTCTTTAGAATTCTCAGCAAAATAATGTAGATGGGAAAATTGGCCACAGCGCTATCAACAGGGATATTTACCATCTACTGTGAAAGAGTAATCAGAGCACTCTCTATAGGCTATCTCATATTCTAATCACTGTGAGAAACATCCATGTTTTCAGTAAATTAAGCTTTGACTCTGTCTTCACATTCCGTCCATCCTAGTTTAAGGAGAGTGGGGTTTTTTCTCACTACCCAATTAGCTGTGTAATTTATGTGAAGGGGATTCTAATTGAAATTATTAATTTGGGCAACCTAATTATGTTTCTATGTTAAAACTCATTGCAAAAAAATATGTAATTCAAAAAAAAAAGTGGACCAAGACCCTAGGGATAGTAGTTAAAGGGATAGTTCACCCAAATTACAATATTACATATTGGTTTCCTTACCCTGTAAGCAGTATATGGACAAGGTATGACAGGATTCCATGCTTTGGTTGAGTTTCCCTGGCACTGTTTCCAAATGCTAACGTTTTAGCATTTGTGGCACAAATCCCATTCAAGTCATTGGACCGATATTAGCATTTTTAACACATCATGTTCAAATAATCTATAAGTGACTTTGTTGAGCTTCACATTCAACTTTAGATATTTTTGGACTTTTGAAATGCTAATATCGATCACGACTTGAATAGGATTTGTGCCACAAATGCTCAAATATTAGTATTTGTAAACATTGACTGGGAAGCTAAACCAAAACATTGATTGCTGTCATACCTTGTCCATAAACTGCTTACAGGGTAAGGAAACCAATATGTAATTTTGGTGAACTAGTGTCAAAGGGTTGTAGTTGATAAAAAGTTTGTCCTTTAAAATGAAAGATAAATGATTTTCGTTTCAGTTCAGGTCATTAGACAAATTGTATTTCACAAAAACTTGTATGTGGATTTGCACCATAGTAGCCTAATCATTAAGAAAATATAGTTAATTTATTCTAATTTCTCAATCTGAAAATGGGAAAAATTACTCACAGGAACCAATCAACCGCAATGATGAGGGTGATGTCATCAGTGGGAAGTCCAACAGAGGTCAGCACAATCACCATGGTGACCAGTCCAGCCTGTGGGATCCCAGCAGCTCCAATACTTGCCGCAGTGGCTGTGATGCTGTTTGATAACAGAAAATGACACGTTAATAAATCTTGATAAATCATGTAATTTAATTGTAAACATATCAACACCCTTTGATTCTGTAAACATAAACCTTAGCTTATAAACCTTGGATACTCATTCGCACCTGATTGTGATGATCTGACCTATGTTCATCTCCATGTTGTTAACCTGGGCTATGAAGATGGCTGCCAGAGCCTCGTATAGTGCTGTTCCATCCATGTTGATGGTGGCGCCCACCGGTAACACAAACCGTGTGATGCGCTTATCCACCTTGTTGTTCTCCTCCAGACACTTGAAGGTGATGGGCAGAGTTGCTGAGCTGAGATAAAGATGGAGAGAAACAGGTAGTGTTTGAGTTTGGCGAGTTGTTGTTGTTTCTATTAAATCTATTATCCGTATTCGCCATATAAACAAACGTAAGTAATCCCACTAATGGGGATGATGATGCCTCATAGGTTTTTATGAACCACACAATCTGAGCAGGAAGCTCTACCTGGCCCTACTACTTTGATATGAGTCGGCCAAGTGAGGCATGGCTACAGTGTCGGTAGTCAGAGTAGACCAGGGAGAATGGCAGCAGTGTTCGGGGAACCTACCTGGAGGAGGTTCCCAGGGCTGTGATGAGGGCCTCCACTAGCCCCATGATGAAGATGAAGGGGTTCAGCCGTGTGATGGCGAAGTACAGGCCTGGGAGAATGATGAAAGCGTGGATGGAAAGGCCTATGATCACCGTGATGGTGTACATGGCCAGCTGACCACCCATCTCAGTGATGTCATCCATCTCCACGATTTTCCCCGATATGAGGAACAGGATACCGATTGGGGCATACCTGTAGAGCAGAGGGAGGAGAAGGGGTTATGCCAGGGAAGGATAAGGTCACAGTTCAAATGGCCCTACATTCTCGGGATCTTACTAATTTGTATGTGTAATAGGCCTGAATAGGAAAACAATTAGTGAAACCATCAGTGCCTTGTGAGACTGCAAGCACAGGCTATGAAATTGCCTTTATTCATAAACAATTTGATGTATATCTGTCAGATATCTGACTGGGAATATTTTGATTTAATTGGCACAGTGAACATGTCACTGGTTTTGATTGCAAAGCCTTGTCATTCAGCTGTGCAACCACTTAGCATCAGGAAGTTATGTCCTGAGGCAGTTCTGTGTTGGCCAATTATTAGGTGGTTCTCATGCAATTATCTCAGTAGACCTAAATACCTATATCAGATCTCACCTGTATAGAGTTACTAGAGAATTCACAGCAATGCCTCAAGCAAGAGGCTAAATGAAGCCATTTGATTGAATTGAGAGGGAGAGATAAACATAGTACCGCCCCAATTCTGCAGGGACTCCATAGACTTAGCTTTCCAAAGCATAGATGGAAAGATTTCTCTGTAACAGATGCATGGGGTTCACATACACACTCACCTAATGAAAATGGGGATTATAAGACCATCATCATAACACACACACACATCATCTTTATAAACACCCACACACAAACACACACCAAATACTCACCACATGATAATGGCGACCAGCCTCATGATGGCCTCATTGAGACTGTCGAAGAACTCCCTGAGGGGCTGGCCCTGCTCCTTCATGTTGCCGATGATGAGGCCGAAGCACATGGAGAAGACCACCAGCCCCAGGGCGTTGACCCCGTTCACCGTGCCCGGGATGGGGATCACCTCCTCCCTGGTGATCTGCTCGGTCAGGTTGGTCAGGTTGAAGACAGAGTCGTTCACTGTCATCGTCACATGGACGATTCGCTTCCCGTATTTGGTTTTGAACTGGAGGGAAAGAGCCAGTTGTCGTAAGTGATGGGTTAACATTGTCTCGTTAAAGTGATGATAGCATGTCATCTCCTTTGGTGAAAATTGTACTGAAATATTGTCTTTTGTAATGTTTACTTTATAATCGTTCAGCCATCTATTCAGTAGAGCTCATAAAAAGCCAAGCTGATAGATAAGGTATCGAGGGATTGTAGTCAGACTAGAGAGCAAAAAAGTCTAAAGGCGCCTGCTCCGCTCACCTCAACCTCATGAATTAAACAATAGGCCTCTGTATGGCTGGAGTAGTATTCTGTAAGGTCCAGCTGACTCACTGACAGCCCTGTCTGGACCACAAAGCGTTTAGCCCCCCGTAGACATGGTCTCCCATTACTTATATGGTCCTTCCCCAGCAGCCTCTATATCTCAGTTTCCGGACCATCCTGCCTCCACCATGCTACTATTGGAAGTTGGTCCTGCCCCAGCAGCCTCTATATCTCAGTTTCCGGACCATCCTGCCCCCACCATGCTACTATTGGAAGTTGGTCCTGTCTTCTCTTCCGCTGGTGAATTGTTTTTATTTACACATGGCAGCAGAAGTCACATTTTGTCATTTGTTCCGAGTCGTCAGAATATTTCTTCCAGTGTAAGTCAAAGCCCCCCCCCTCAGTCCTGGGTTTCTATGTCTCTTAGGGTGGTGATTTATCGCTGCTCAGAAATGCCAAAACCAGCAAGTTTCCTCTCAATACAAGCATTTCCTTTGGCAGAATTTGTCAGACCATTTTCCCTATCTGCTTATTGAATGTGAAAATCTGTTTCATTTAGTAACAAAGTCATTAGATGCTTTACCTGCTGTGTGCAGGCCTGGATCATGTTTGGTGGAAACATGTTCCTGAAATTAAAGAGCACGATCATCACAACCAATGAACACTCCAATATTAAGGCAGGAGTACAATGGCAAAATACAGTGCATCTTTCCTCCACTAAACCCCTGACCCTCTTCCTACAGTAGCAGACCTGATGAGATCCAGGAAGGCGTCGGCAGGGCTGATGTCCTCTATCTTCGACTGTTTCATGAACTCATCCTTAGATCCTTTCCCAGGGTGGATGATGAGCACCACGATGATGCCTATGATGACAGCGATAATGGTGGTGGTCATGTAATACACCACAGCTCGCATGCCCATCTTTCCTGAAGCCTTACTGTCCAGCGCTGCCATGCCTAGATGGGAGAGACAGCGGAGATGTTGTTTAGAAGAACAGTATTATCCCTTTGTGCAATAGTTCAAACATTTCTTCATAGCAGTGGCATGACAACACTTGAAATAGCAATTGCTTGTAGCCATGTTAGCCATGCGTTCTGGCTAGCTCATGAAGCTATGCTGATGTGTTGGATGTTGTCTTCACTGACATTTTCAACCTCTCCCTGACTGAGTCTGTATTACCTACATGTTTCAAGCAGACCACGATAGTCCCTGTGCCCAAGAAAGCGAAGGTAACCTGCCTAAACAACTACCGTTCCGCAGACCTCACGTCGGTAGCCATGAAGTGCTTTGAATGGCTGGTCGTGGCTCACATCAACACCATCATCCTGGGAACACTAGACCCACTCCAATTCGCATACCGCCCCAACAGATCCACAGATGGCGCAATCTCGATCGCACTCCACACTGCCCATTCCCACCTGGACAAAAATAACACCTCTGTTCATTGACTACAGCTCAGCGTTCAACACCATAGTGCCCACAAAGCTCATCACTAAGCTAAGGACCCTGGGACTAAACACCTCCCTCTGCAGCTGGATCCTGGACTTCCTGACGGGCCTCCCCCAGGTGGTAAGGGCAGACAACAACACATCAGACATGCTGATGCTCAACATGGGGGCGGCTTAGGGGTTCGTGCTTAGTCCCCTCCTGTACTCCCTGTTCACCCACGACTGCGTGACCAAGCACGACTCCAACAACATCGTGAAGTTTGCTGATGACACAATGGTGCTAGGCCTGATCACCAACAATGATGAGACAGGCTATAGGGAGGTCAGAGACCTGGCAGTGTGGTGCTAGGACTAGAACCTCCCCCTCAATGTGAGTAAGACAAAGGAGATGATTGTGGACTACAGGAAAAGGTGGGCCGAACACGCACCCATTCAAATCGACGGGGCTGAAGTGGAGCCGGTCAAGAGTTTCAAATTTCTTGGTCTCCACATCACCAACAAATTAAGAAAGTCGTGAAGAAGGCATGACAATGCCTTTTCCCCCTCAGGAGACTGAAAAGATTTGGCATGGGTCCCCAGATCCTCAAAAAGGTCTACAGCTGCACCATCGAGAGCATCCTGATCCAGTTGGATCACCGCCTGGTATGGCAACTGCTCGGCATCCGACCGTAATGCGCTACAGAGGGTAGTGCGTACGGTCCAGTACGTCACTGGGGCCAAGCTAACTGCCAACCAATACCTATATACTAGGCGGTGTCAGAGGAAGGCCCAAAAAATTCAGCCATAAGACTGCTGAACAATTCATCAAATGGCCACCCGGACTATTTGCATTGACCCCCCCGAGCTGCTACTCGCTGTTTATTATATATGCATAGTCACTTTACCCCTACATACATGTACAAATGACCTCGACTAACCTGTACCCCCACACATTGACTCTGTACTGGTACCCCCTATTTATAGCCTCGTTATTGTTATTTTATTGTCTTCTTTTTTTCATTTTTTACTTTAGTTTATTTAGTCAATCTTTTTTTAACTCTATTTTCTTAAAACTGCATAGTTGGTTAAGGGCTTGTAAGCATTTCACGGTAAGGCCTACACCTGTTGTATACGGCTCATGTGACAAATAAAATGGGATTTGATATTTATCATCTCATGATAAATATATAAGATATAAGCTGACCTGCTGGAGGATGTAGCCTAATAGAAAGAGTAAATGGGTGTGCAAATTAATGGGCTGCCTGACAGTCATCTGACAGAAGTCCTAGTGCGATTGCAAACCAGGCTAGTAGCAAAACATACAGGCAGGTGAAATAATGATGTTCTGCATCTGAAAATAGATCATGGTTATGGTTAGCTTCTGCCTACTGACATCTCTCTCTCACAATCTTACAAAAAGGTCAAGGGGGAGAGAGACGGACAACGAGCCATTATAGAGACCTCAACCTCACAAAGTGTTGCAATAAAGTTAGCTTTGGATTTTCCAAGGTGTCAGGGGCCGTTCTGGTGTGTTTTCCCCATTCAGTGGGCTGGAGTAAGTATTTTGTTTGTGTAAGCGAGATGTATGTGCTCTTTTAATCCTGTTGGGGGCACTGCCATTAGACAAAACCCTCCCACTCTTTCACACTCTTTCAGCTTCCACTCTCCTTCTTCACACCTCGCTCTCCCACAATTCACCTGTTCCACTGTGCTGCTCTCTCTGTCTGTCTCTCTCTCTCTACATCCTCTCTCAGTTCCGGGAAACTTGTCCACTTGCCATGCGCCCATAACAACATTGCCATGGAAACTGCAAACAAGCCTGTGTGACCACTTTCCCAGGACTAAAGGAAGGACTCACATGGCTTATTTTCAAGGGTTACGACAGAGGGAGGATGAAACAAAACTGTACCCCACACATACTTCTCCTTTTCTGCCTTTCTCTCCAAAGTTCTACTTCTCCAAGGCAAAAAAATATATATATATTTTTAGGGTGTTTCAAGTGAGATCAAATCTAAATATACTTAATAATCATTCACAACTTCTTTCAAGTGAGTGTTAACACAAATTAGGTTCATTTAAAAAGAGGTTAGTTTAAAAAGAAAATGAAGTACAGTACAGATAAGCTCAGTCTTTGAGAAAGGACTAGAGCTTGCTGCTCCAGGTCTAGTTTCAAGATCATGCTGCACATCATACCAAGCTGGGTGCATCATGTGGATCCCAACCTTGTGGAGGACTCCAGATAATAGATGGCATAGTTACATGTCCACTTGTGTACCTGGGCAGTGTGCCTCTTTTCTGGGCTGTGACCTCTTACCCCACCACTCTCCAAACCACTTACGGTATTGTGGTGCTGGGTGGTCATTTAATTCCACTAAACAATACAGCTACGAAGGAAGAGGCGGAGGGGCACTTTGCGTGCTTTTATCCGTGTGAAGCGAAGCAGGAGGTAGAAGTGCAGGGGGGTACCCATCCCAAAGCCAGCCTCTCAGACCCACAGGCAGTGGGCTTCCGACTGAAAGCTACCTCATCCTTCCCGTCTCTCCTCCCTCATTTTAATAGCAAAGAAGCACAATGAAGTAACTGTCTTCGTGCCAGAAAACTAGAGGACCAAGGGAATCTGGAGAAAAATGGTGGCAAGAAATTTCACATGGATAAAGCATAAGTTACAGTACCTGAAAAGTTGTGCCTCGAGCTCCATTGGCATTTCCCCTTTGGGCATCCACACCTGTCTTTCAAACACCGCCAAGTCTACCCCTCCTCTTTATCATATGTCTTTATTATATCTAAATTTGCTTCTGGCGGAGGGCATCAGTGACTTGGTGTACCTGTGATGAGACTGGATACCAGCAGGGGAAGCACCAGCATCTGCAGCATCCTCATCAGCAGCTCTCCAGGGAAAGAGAAGTACTTCACCTCTCGGTAGGTCATTTTATAGGGACGCAGTGCAAAGCCAAGGATTATACCTGGAGAATTAGAAGGGCTGATCAGTGTGCTTGAAACATGAACATGCAACTGCATATAAAGCAAATGACAATGAGAGGATCTGTCTCTCAGTCACATCTAGAATGAGGTTTGTAGGTGAGTCCTCCCTATGGGATTGGGATTACAATAAGAGAGCATGTGTTTCGAAGTGTGTGGGTGTGTTTGCGTGAGTATGTTGGCCCATACTCCCCTATGTATTTATTTGGACAGTGAAGCTAAAACTTTTCATTTGGCACGATACTCCAGCATTTGTACATTCATCTTGATGCTACCATGATTACGAATAATCATGAATAATGATGAGGGAGAAAGTTATAGATGCACAAAGATCATGTGCCCAAAACAGGGAATGTTTTTTGATTGGGTATGAGCTTTGTTCCTTTAACTTTCTCACTCATCATAATTCACTATTCATGAATGATTATCCATAATCGTGGTAGTATTCACATTGATGTAGAAGTGTTCAGAAACATCTTATATTCATATTTAAAATGAAAACGACTCGAGTGACACAATACATTATTCATCGTTCAGTTCCTATCGGGCAGAAAAATATCACCCGAAACACAAACAAAACAAACTGTAAATGCATCCAACAAGTGTGTAGAGCTGCAATCTTGATGTAGTCATTACGTGCTAGGAGTATGTGACAAAATAATAAACCTTTGACTACTTTAATACACTGTAAGTACATTTTCCCAAATACTTAAATAAAACAAACAAAAGGTGACATTCAGTGCGATCGCCTCATAAGAAACATTTGATCTCAAATCCAAAATGGTGGTGTATAGAGCCAAATTTACACATTTTAGCTTCACTCTCTAAATAAATATGGAGGGGAGTGTGTGTGAGTGGACTGGGGTGTGGTATTGGAGGTGTGTGTGTTCACTCACCTACAACGACGGCCGCTACAGTAAAGAGCACAAAGGCGTTCTTCTTGAAGAAGGCCTGGACGTCTTCCTTAGAGATGTCCTCCACTTTCCTCTTGGCCTTCATGGTCCTTATGTGGATGCCCTCCCGGATCCGCTGCATCCTGGTGTGGGAATCTGAAGCCGGAGGGAGGGGGGGCGGGGGGGGGGGGGGCTTAATTACTTATGGTCATGACTACAGACAGGACTAGGAGTGTCTCACACACCTTTTAGACAGCCAGACAACCTGAACCAATGGGTCTGACCAGCCCTTACTCTGGTGATAGGTACTGGAGAAGAGATTAAATGACACTGAACAAGACACATGCAGTTGAAATGACACATGCAGACATTCACATTGACATTGCAATGCGGTTGACAAGATTAGAGAAAGAAAAATAGCTTATTTTTTCTTATAGCAAATCTGGACCATGTGGTGTGTCGTCAAAATAACAAATGTTTTCATGATAAAATAGTCACACAATCTTGAGAAGAAAGCAAGTATTTTATTCTTAGATAAACGCTAGCATTTCTTCACCATGGTGAATCCCTCCATGACAAGCATCAAAGCCCCTGAACACAAGAAGCATGGAACCCTGCAGGTGCAGATCTGCATCCCTAATACACCCTGGCAACTCATCAGTCTATCCTGGAGAATATTGATTCATAAAAACACTTGATGAGGAAAAACATATGCGCACCTGAATAATGGAATAACAAAAACAATCAACTGCGCTTTCTTTAAAGAGATGTACTGTATACTCAACTAAAAGCACCCTACACAACACAACTATGTATCCTTTCATTGGAAATGCTTAATTTTTCAATCAATTGCTTGATTGAAAACGCCAGTTGGTAACACTCTGAACTAACTGCAAATTTTGCTACAAAGATTTTGTTTGCACTTTAATGAATTTAGAAGACGTGGACATGAAAATCTAAACAAAAGGATGATAATTTTCATGCATGGCCACATCAACAGTATGGACCCCTGGCATACAGCTAAAACATCACAAGGGCCACACAGACCTGGTCATTCCATTGGACAACAACACCAACAACTATCTCCTCCTCAAAAGTGGCAAAACAAAACACTGACCTTTCACCAGTGTAGATGTTCCTTTATTAGACAAACTCCTCTTCCTGATGAGTTATCCTCAGCCTGAGGACAGGTCAGGCAGGCAGAGAGCAACAGTGGTAGAGGCAGGCAGTGGGTCCAGAGGCAGAGAAGGGAGGAGAGATAGAGACTGGGAGATGGAGTGAGATAGACAGGCACATATAGAATGGGAGGTGTACATATGTTCTCTGAAGACAACTGAGGCAATCCCTCATGCTCCCATTCTCTGAAGAGGGAGGAGACTTTCAAACTCAGAAAGAGAGAGGGAAAGATAGAGAGAGGTAAAGGCAGAGGGAGGAGATGGTAGCCCTTCCTATCTCTTTACAATTTGGGGGATGTTATGTCCCTCATTCATTCCAATAAAAGAGTGCCCTGAGTGATGCTCAGAAAGCATAAATTAGTAAGAATATACAGTAGGATATGCTGTATGCTACATGGAACCCAATAGGGTTCTACCTGGAACCAAAAAGATTTCTGGAAATAAAAAAAGTTATCCTATGGGGACAGCCAAATTACCCTTTTGGAACCCTTTTTTTCTCCTCTCCTCCCGCTCCCATTCTCCTCCAAGCTCTCTTTTCCTTTCCCATCTTCCCTCCACCCCATCCTCTCGTCTATCCTCTTCCCCTCTTTGTCGGGCTATTCAACCCTTACTGGAGTGCTTCAGAAACAGATAAAGCCGTGGACCCGTAAGCAAGATCTGCTCGAGGTGTTAGGGCTCTCTCCCTCTGCTTCAGTGTAACCTCTCCCACAGTCCTGACAAATAGGAGCTTTCATCACCAGCAGCAGTGGTTGCTGGCCAGGACTGGACAGTCAGTGCCTAGGGCCATGGGATCAGCATTAGTTTCAAGATACTGTACTTTGAAGTGTTGAAGTATCATTCTGAGTGTTTCCCAAAAAGAACTGTGATGTGCGACAGCGGTGCACCATTTCAAATGTGCAGTAAATCTCTATGTCAAATTGGGGCGGCAGGGTAGCCTAGTGGTTAGAGTGTTGGACTAGTAATCAAAAGGTTGCAAGTTCAAAAATCCCAAGCTGACCAGGTACAAATCTGTCGTTCTGCCCCTGAACAGGCAGTTAACCCACTGTTCCTAGGCCGTCATTGAAAATAAGAATTTGTTCTTAACTGACTTGCCTGGTAAAATAAAATAAAAATACTGAGCTCTACAACGCTCACCTGCGCAACTAGAGGCGAAAAAACTCAAGATCACCTTTACTCCATACACAGAGATGCAAACAAAGCTCTCCCTCGCCCTCTATTTGGACCATAACTCTGTCCTCCTGATTTGAGCTTACAAGCAAAAACTCTTAACAGGAAGTCCCAGTGACGCGCTCAGTCCGATGAAGTGGACCCAAAGCTACAGGACTGATTTTGCTAGCATATCATGGATGGCATTGCAGTATTTACCACATCAGTCACTGGCTTCATTAATTTACTGCAGGGGATCAAATCAGGTCACAGAGTGTTTCTTGGTAGCTCTAAACAAATATACCTCGAAACAAAAGTATACACCTCACACACATGGTAATGGCCTTAAACGTTATTTTAAATAAGACACCTGTACCATGTCACACATAGAGTTGAACTGTATGAACATTTGAGTTTGCATTCCAATATAAGACTTTATATACATCACAGAAGACTGAAATATAACAAAACCGTTTGACATAAATAGACTTTTCATGTTTATTAATGAAGAAATTATGAAAAATATGAATAACAATCCACCCATGAGGCCACTAGAAGACGCTTTGATCAGTAGACTGAAGGAAAGGGCTACTAAGTGCATCTACGTGACCATACGTACATATCACAACCAGAAGCCATGAATTACCGGCAACAGCCACACTGAGCTAAAGGCTAGAGCTGACGATTTCAAGGAGCAGATCACTAACCTGGACCCTTATAAGAAATCCACCGATGCCCTCCAAAGAACCATCAGATAGGCAAAGTATCAATACAGGACTAAGATCGAATCCCACTACACCGGCGCTGACACTGGTCAGATATGACAGGGCTTGCAAAATATCACAGATTACAAAGGGAAACCCAGCCACAACCTCCACAGTGACATGAGCCTACCAGACGAGCTAAATACCTTCTATGCTCAGTTTGAGGCAAGCAACACTGAGCCATGCGTGAGAGCACCAGTTGTTCCTGATGACTGTGTGATCACACTCTCCGTAGACGATGTGAGTAAGATCTTTAAACAGGTTAACATTCACAAGGCTGCAGGGACAGATGGATTACCAGGACGTGTACTCAGAGCATGTGTTGACCAGGTGGTAAGTGCCTTCACTGATATTTTCAACCTCTCCCTGACCCAGTCTGTAATACCTACATGTTTTAAGCAGACCACCATAGTCCCAAAAACGCCAAGATAACCACTCTAAATGACTATTGCCCTGGAGCACTCACATCTATAGCCATGAAATGCTTTGAAAGGCTGGTCAGGCTCACATCAACACCATCATCCCATCATCCCCACCATCATCCCACCACCATCCCTGGACCAGCTCCAATTCACGTACCACCCCAAAAGATCCACAGATGACGCAATCTCTATTGTACTCCACACTGCCCTTTCCCACTTGGACAAAAGGAACACCTACATGAGAATGCTGTTAATTGACTACAGCTCAGCGTTCAACACCATAGTGCAGTCAAAGCTCATCACTAAGTTAAGGTCCCTGGGACTGAATACCTCCCTCTGCAATTGGATCCTGGACTTCCTGACGACCACCCCCAGGTGGTGAGGAAGGATAGGCAACAACACAGCCGCTGATTCTCAAAACGGGGGCCCCTCAGGGGTGCGTGTTTAGCCCCTTCCTGTACTCCCTGTTTTATCAGTTTTTTTATGAAAATATTTTGAGAACTCCATTACAGTAGCTCAAGCAGCACACAAGTAGACTACAAATGCATGCTAGGCCGAGCATGCACAAAGAAACTGATAAAACACACAGGTGCAAAATCAAGGTGACTTACAAAGGTAAGGACCAAGATCATGAGAGGGAGTGCAGTGATGTAGGGTCCAGAATTAAAGAATCATTGTGGAATCTGAAATTACACATATTGCAAAATCATGACAGTGTACTTATTATGTGCACGTGCTAATAGAAAGGAAGGAGATGGGTAGCTAGTGAAGTGTGTCATAGTAGCAAAGTATTTCTAAACAAAAAATCCGATCTCTTAAATGTTGATTTCATTTTTGTTCTATTATCTATATAATAGGCTATCATAGACTTTGGCTCAATAGGTCTGACACCTTACCACTTTCAAGGAGATTTTCCATTTTGATAGGGTTATTTTGCCCAAAAACCTTAGGCCTACCTATATAAAAAATAAAAATACAACTCTGTATCCCTGCCAGCATGGCAAGAGTGGCCCGTAGGGTGTTAAGCATCCCCAGTGGCTCTGCAAGTGCAGAGAGGATATTCTCTCCGCTGCTGGCCTGCTCTCCAGGCACCATGCATGACCCAGACTCTGACCAAACGGCTGTTTCTAAAAATGAATTCAAAGGCACTGAGCCTAATAAGGCATTTTTCGTAAGGCACAGGTAAGACACAGGTTATGTGCGCAATTTATAGATTATAATGATTTAATACAATTAAATGTTGAAATGCTTAGCACTATAATGTTCCTTTCAGCCTAGTGTGTCGCACTAGCAAATGCTTCACAATATATCTTTGTAGGCTATAGCCTTAAAATCATTGAAATAATAGGCTAATAATGTAGCCTAAATAATTGTATTTCCTTCTTAGGCTGCCAGTCTGGCTCCTGACCTATTTTGAGTGTTTAAATGCTGCTTACTGCGACATGTAACATGATGAGCGCTTCTTACAGTCACCTTTTCATGTTTATTAAAATGTTTTTCTTTCAAATCACCACATGGTAGGTCCAGGTAGTCACAAAAAAATGGATGGTTGTTGGTTAAATGGTCATTTTAATGAATGGAGCGAATTTGGAGTGGCACTTTTTTCCCATGTGAGCGAGGAGCGTTTTTTTTTAGCGGAGAGGTTGGAAAGGACTTGGTGTCATGTCCTGACCATAGAAATGTTTTATTTTCTATGGTAGAGTAGGTCAGGGCGTAACTGGAGGGTTGTTCTAGTTTATATTTTCTATGTGGGGTTCTAGGTTTATTTTCTGTGTTGGTGATTTGTATGATTCCCAATTAGAGGCAGCTTGTAATCGTTGTCTCTAATTGGGGATCATACTTAAGTAGCATTTTTCCACCTGTGGGTTATGGGATATTGTTTGAATGTATGTGTTTTGAGTTATTGCACGTAGCATCGCTGTAGTCACTGTTCGTTGTTAGTTTGTTTATTTGTTTTTGTCTTTGCTTAGTTTCACTTTCTTCATTAAATAATGTGGAACTCAACAGCCGCTGCGCCTTGGTCCGACATTTATTCTAACGAACGTGGCACTTGGAGCGCAGGAGCGGTGTGCAAGCACTGCTCCGTGATCCGACCGCTCAACTCCGCTCACATACTCTGGTGGCCGTGCACGACTCCAACACCATCATTAAGTTTGCAGACAACACAACAGTGATCATTGAAGACGATGAGACAGCCTATTGGGAGGAGGTCTGCCAGGACAGCAACCTCTTCCTTAACATCAGTAAGACCAAGAAGCTAATCGTGCAGCTCAGGAAACGGAGGGCAGAACACGCCCCCATTCACATCGACGGGGCTGTAGTGGAGCGGGTAGAGAGCTTTAAGTTGCTCGATGTACACATCACTAAGGATCTATCTTGGTCCAAACACACCAACACAGTCGTGAAGAGGACACAACAATGAAAATATTTGGCATGGGCCCTCAGATCCTCAAAGTTATACAGCTACACCACCGAGAGCATCTTGACTGGCTGCATCAATGCTTGGTATGTTAACTGCTTGGCATCCGACCGCAAGGCGCTACAGAGGATAGTAATGCCACCCAGTACATCACTGTAGCCAAGCTCCCAGCCATCCAGGACCTCTATACCAGGCGGTGTCAGAGGTCAAAAAATGGTCAAAGACTTCTGCCACCCAAGCCACAGACTGTTCGCTCTGCTACTGCATGGCAAGCGGTACCAATTCTTTGAGTCTGGAATCAACAGGACCCTGAACAGCTTCCACCCCCTAAGACTTCTAAACAATACTGCTAAAAAGCTAATCAAATGGCGACCCGTACTACCTGCATTGACCCTTTTTTTTTTGCAGTAACTCACTAACTGCTTTGCACATACGCTGCTGCTACTTTTTTAAATGATATATCCTGTTGCCCAGTCACTTTAACCCTATCTATGCTTTATGTACAGTACATACAGTGCCTTGCGAAAGTATTCGGCCCCCTTGAACTTTGCGACCTTTTGCCACATTTCAGGCTTCAAACATAAAGATATAAAACTGTATTTTTTGTGAAGAATCAACAACAAGTGGGACACAATCATGAAGTGGAACGACATTTATTGGATATTTCAAACTTTTTTAACAAATCAAAAACTGAAAAATTGGGCGTGCAAAATTATTCAGCCCCCTTAAGTTTATACTTTGTAGCGCCACCTTTTGCTGCGATTACAGCTGTAAGTCGCTTGGGGTATGTCTCTATCAGTTTTGCACATCGAGAGAGTTTTGCACATTCCTCCTTGCAAAACAGCTCGAGCTCAGTGAGGCTGGATGGAGAGCATTTGTGAACAGCAGTTTTCAGTTCTTTCCACAGATTCTCGATTGGATTCAGGTCTGGGCTTTGACTTGGCCATTCTAACACCTGGATATGTTTATTTTTGAACCATTCCATTGTAGATTTTGCTTTATGTTCTGGATCATTGTCTTGTTGGAAGACAAATCTCCATCCCAGTCTCAGGTCTTTTGCAGACTCCATCAGGTTTTCTTCCAGAATGGTCCTGTATTTGGCTTCATCCATCTTCCCATCAATTTTAACCATCTTCCCTGTCCCTGCTGAAGAAAAGCAGGCCCAAACCATGATGCTGCCACCACCATGTTTGACAGTGGGGATGGTGTGTTCAGCTGTGTTGCTTTTACGCCAAACATAACGTTTTGCATTGTTGCCAAAAAGTTCAATTTTGGTTTCATCTGACCAGAGCACCTTCTTCCACATGTTTGGTGTGTCTCCCAGGTGGCTTGTGGCAAACTTTAAACAACACTTTTTATGGATATCTTTAAGAAATGGCTTTCTTCTTGCCACTCTTCCATAAAGGCCAGATTTGTGCAATATACAACTGATTGTTGTCCTATGGACAGAGTCTCCCACCTCAGCTGTAGATCTCTGCAGTTCATCCAGAGTGATCATGGGCCTCTTGGCTGCATCTCTGATCAGTCTTCTCCTTGTATGAGCTGAAAGTTTAGAGGGACGGCCAGGTCTTGGTAGATTTGCAGTGGTCTGATACTCCTTCCATTTCAATATTATCGCTTGCACAGTGCTCCTTGGGATGTGTAAAGCTTGGGAAATCTTTTTGTATCCAAATCCGGCTTTAAACTTCTTCACAACAGTATCTCGGACCTGCCTGGTGTGTTCCTTGTTCTTCATGATGCTCTCTGCGCTTTTAACGGACCTCTGAGACTATCACAGTGCAGGTGCATTTATACGGAGACTTGATTACACACAGGTGGATTGTCTTTATCATCATTAGTCATTTAGGTCAACATTGGATCATTCAGAGATCCTCACTGAACTTCTGGAGAGAGTTTGCTGCACTGAAAGTAAAGGGGCTGAATAATTTTGCACGCCCAATTTTTCAGTTTTTGATTTGTTAAAAAAGTGTGAAATATCCAATAAATGTCGTTCCACTTCACTTCATGATTGTGTCCCACTTGTTGTTGATTCTTCACAAAAAAATACAGTTTTATATCTTTATGTTTGAAGCCTGAAATGTGGCAAAAGGTCGCAAAGTTCAAGGGGGCCGAATACTTTCGCAAGGCACTGTAGCTACCTCAATTACCTTGTACCCCTGCACATTGACTCGGTACTGATACTCACTGTATATAGCCATGTTGTTTCCGAATTCCTATACATAGCCATAATTTTTACTTGTTATTTCTATAAATTATTCACTGTGTATTTATTCCTTGTGTCACTATTTAAAAATAAATATATATATTGTATTTTACTCTGCATTGTTGGAAAAGGACCCGGAGTACCCGTCACTGTTAGTCTACACCCGTTATTATTATAGTTCAAAGTCAATCCACAGTGTAACTGACAGACAAAGTCAATTATAGTTAGTTGAAAAAAGTGTAACTTGTGCAGTAGTGGGTGACCTCACTGTAAGGAAAATGTATTCCCCAGTGACCTGGAGTATAATTAGTGAAGAATACCCCTGAAATCAGGCCACATATCTACACACAAATAAAACTGTCAGATTAATGAATGAATAGGAATATACTCCAATGGGGATTTATGTTTTAAGGGATCCAAAAATTATACTGACACGGAACTTTCTTGAAAATGTATGAAATTATAATTGACGTTTCATGACTTTGAGCCCTGCACAGTGAAAGTATGAGATGCAATGCCTGTAGCCAATCCTGTAAACTTGGCCGAACTAGCAAAGTTTTTGAGGGGCAAATTTCAGGAGGGCCAACCCACATTCTGTGCATATTAATAGCCCAGCCCCACATCACCACCACCAATTACTAGTGAATTTGCAAGGGAACCTTGTTCTCATCGTTTATTCTTCATAGTTCCAGTCCAGACAAACTCAAGTCCAGGTCTAAATGTCTTTGCGTTGTTAAAATTCAAAAGTGGGGCTGCCAATAGCGGAAGAGTGGCAATGGCACCATTAGTTTGCCAGTCACACACGATGCCTTGGCAGAAGAATCCAGACTGGGCAGACCAGCACTGTCCAGGAGAGCAAGACAGTCGCTAAGGCTTATCGTCTTTGTGACGTTCAATGTCCATGTTAGAAGATCTAACAGCCTTAAAAGCTATACCTCTCCAAATCAAACAAAGCCAACTCCTGCTGGGCCCAATATGAGACTGCAAGGCCATGCACACCACACAGCTGACCAATTTTCTTTGTAGTAATAGGTTGTTATCTAAAAATCCATAGTAGCCATTTGTCATGTCTTAAAATCGGGTCCTCTGTGTGGGTTTTTCCACCATACTCCATTCATCTCCCCATCCCACTGCTGACGGATTTACATCATGGCACCGGCTAATGAAATCCGAAATGACTCACACAGAGCTAATACGCAGGAGGAGGGAAGAAAGGTTTCAATACCCTCACCCCACACCCTCAGAATGAATGGCCAAAGACCCAGAGCTGGGACGGTGCTGTGCTGTCATTCACTCTCACATGCAAGGAGCTCGCCTGTACAAGCCCTTCCGGAGCAGCGAGCACATCACTAACATGTCCTGTTGTTGACCTGTCAAAAGCCCAGACAGTCAAGCAGGGAGTTTTGCCACCGCCTGTGCAAGTTCAGGTCCTTCTTGTGGCCAGAATGAACTACTTCTATTGGAAGTATTTGAAAGTATTTTCAAATCATTTCTAGAAATAACCTGCTATTTTAAATTATTTTCAAATACTTTTATAAAATACTATTTTGAAATACCTGGGTTAAAGTATCTCTACCTGCACATGACCATCTGATCATTCATCACTCCCATGTTAATCTGCTAAATTGTAATTATTCGCCTACCTCCTCATGCCCTTTGCACACAATGTATATAGACTCTTTTCCCCCTTTTTTTCTACTGTGTTATTGACTTGTTTATTTTTTACTCCATGTGTAACTCTGTGTTGTTGTCTGTTCACACTGCTATGCTTTATCTTGGCCAGGTCGCAGTTGTAAATGAGAACTTGTTCTCAACTAGCCTACCTGGTTAAATAAAGGTGAAATAAAATACAAAAATAAAATAAAAATGAGTGGGAGTGTATTTCAGTATTTTCAAATACATGCCAATACGTTCCAAATGTATTTCCAAATAAATTCCAATATTCAACTACTTGTCTTAACATTAAAAAAAAAGGTTACTTTGAAATGTGCATGAAAATAATTTAGATACTTGAAATAGTATTTGAACCAAGGTCTGCTGTCTTAACACCCTCCGACTTGAACACGAAGTCCATTAAAAGATACAAGCAGAATCCCATAGACTGATAGTTGTCTATGACCTGGTTTACTTTCAGTGATGTGAATGAGTCTGGCCTTATTCTCAGCACGTAACAAGTCATCTGTTGGCCCCACCTGTGGTCCAGGGGCCTGGCCTCTCACTGAGGTCTCATGCAGTCAGATTAAGAGGACATTGTGTAGATATATCTATGTGCCTTAATACCAACAGCAATATAATTACTATTATAACTCTAACGACGTCTGGCGCTCTCTTGGGTGTGAGCGATTTGGAATGCACAGATAACATATCTGTTAATTATCAAATAAAATAAATGTTCAAATCAATTCAAATGTTATTAGTTACATGCGCCGAATACAACTGGTGTAGTCCTTACAGTGAAATGCTTACTTACGAGCCCCTAACCAACAATGCAGTTTTTAAAAATACAGACAAGAATAAGAAATACAAGTAACAAGTAATTAAAGAGCAGCAGTAAAATAACAATAGCGAGACTATATACAGGGGGGTACCAATACAGAGTCAATGTGCGGGGGCACCGGTTAGTTGAGGTAATATGTACATGCAGGTAGAGTTATTAAAGTGACTATGCATAGATGTTAACAACAGAGAGTAGCAGCGGTGTAAGAGAGGGGGAGAGGGGGGGTTGGCAATGAAAATAGTCTGGGTAGGCATTTGATTAGGTGTTCAAGAGTCTTATGGCTTGGGGGTAGAAGCTATTTAGAAGCCTCTTGGATCTAGACTTGGCTCTGTCCTCTTTTTCCTGTAGTCCACAATCATCTCCTTTGTCTTGATTTAATGATATGATTATGACTGTGTAATAACAATTGTCTTTCAATGTACCAAGACTAACTGTCTTCTGTTATTAGGAGAGCCTGCTAAAGGAATAGTGAGCAAGTATGAACTTGTTATTGATACACTAGTGTATGGCCTAAAAAAGATAGGTGATTTTTTGCATGGAGGCCATGATTATGCAGCAAGACAACGGTGTCACCATGTGGTGAGAAGGGGAACTTACACAACTACATAAAAGGTATAATAAGATCCTGTGCAAAACTGGGTAAAGTTAGAAGTTTGAGTCATCCCATAGGATAGTGATATTTCAGTTTATTTCAGTTCATTGTCCTGCTAGAGAAACTGTGTGAAGCAAGTCAAGTTAGTCTTTAGCATCCCAATTAATTGTAGACTACTTTAAGCGCCCTACTTCTGTCTGGCCAAAACTACTCTCTCTCTCTTTAGTTTCTCTGCTCCTTATGCCAGGCTTCTTTTTAGTCTTTCTCTTTAGTTTTGGCGATGGATAGGTTGGCTATGAGCTTTAAATGCCTCTCTGGGTTGTCAAGGAACACAGAGGATCCAGTTTTCTTTCCAATGGTACATAAGGGATTCAATGAATCTGTGATTGTTAGAGCATTGAAACATAATAATAATAATAATAATATAATACTCACTAAGGAATGGATAACTGTGTTACTGAACCACATATATATTAAGCAATATCAAAGTAGCACAAGAATGTACACAACATAGGAAAAAGAATACTGAGAACCTTTCACCAGTAGATGGCAGTGTAGTCAACCAGATGTTTTCCTAGCAGCCTATCAGTGTGGTCTTAAAATATCCCATGGGCAAAATTGTCATAAGCACTCCCATCAAATCCCAGGTGTAGTGACTTATGAGGAACTCATCTTTTCTGCAAATGTAGTGTTTCACTTATTTCTCCCTCATTGCATACAGGTAAATGACCATAATTCATACAATGTTCACATTTAAAACATGAACATGACTGAATATCCCTTTCAATACTGTAATATGATGGTTCAGTGAACTCTGTTTTATGGGTTATAATGACCCTGGTCACACCTGAGCATTGGAAGGGCATGTTGTAGGCCTCACACACACAGCGGTAGTCCTGGAAAGATAAAGAGCACTGTGCCAAGGTCAGAGAGAGACACAGTGCATTCGGAAAGTATTCAAACCCCTTGACTTTTTCCAAATGTTGTTGCTTTACATCCTTATTCTAAAATTGATTAAGTTGTTTTTTCCCCTCATCAATCTACACACAATACCTCATAATGACAAGGCAAAAACAGGTTGATATACATTTTTTGGGGTATAACAAAAACAAAAAACTGAAATATCACATTTGCATAAGTATTCAGATCCTTTACTCAGTACTTTGTTGAAGAACCTTTGGCAGAGATTACAGCATCGCATCTTCTTGGGTAGGATGCTACAAACGTGGCACACATGTATTTGGGGAGTTTCTCCCATTCTTCTCTGCAGATCCTCTCAAGCTCTGTCAGGTTGGATGGGGAGTGTCGCTGCACAGCTATTTTCAGGCCTCTCCAGGGATGTTTGTTCAAGTCCGGGCTCTGGATGGGCCACTCAAGGACATTCAGAGACTTTCCCAAAGCCACTCCTGCGTTGTGTGCTTAGGTTTGTTGTCCTGTTGGAAGGTGAACCTTCACCCCAGTCTGAGGTTCTGAGCACTCTAGAGCAGGTTTTCATCAAGGATCTCTCTGTACTCTGCTCTAGAAAGAGTCTTGGTGGTTACAAACTGCTTCTGTTTAAGAATGACGGAGGCCACTGTGTTCTTGGGGACCTTCAATGCTGCAGAAATGTTTAGGTACCCTTCCCCAGATCTGTGCCTCAACACAACCCTCAACACAATTCCTTCAACCTCATGGATTGTTTTTTGCTCTGACATGCACTGTCAACTGTGGGACCTTATATAGACAGGTGTGTGCCTTTCCAAATCATGTCCAATCAATTGAATTTACCACAGATGGACTCCAATCAAGTTGTAGAAACATCTCAAAGATGATCAATGGAAACAGGATGCACATGAGTTCAATTTCCAGTCTCATAGCAAAGGGTCTGAATACTTATGTAAACAAGGTATTTCTGTTTTTTATTGTTAATAAATGTGCAAACATTTCTAAAAAGCTTTTTCCGCTTTGTCATTATGAGGTATTGTGTGTAGATTGATGAGGGGAAAAAACAACTTAATCAATTTTAGAATAAGGATGTAAAGCAACAACATTTGGAAAAAGTCAAGGGGTCTGAATACTTTCCGAATGTATTGTATATAGAGAGAGACCAGATGGTTGTTATCAGGTGAGATTGAGGAAGGGCAGAGAGGGTTGTGTAATGTGTAATGGACCTAAAGAGGAGAGTAGAGGGGGAGCCTGGCACTGAGAGTTAAAAATTGATTGTTAAATGCTCACAGTCCGAGCAAACACATTCAGACAACACATAGACAAGCACACAGACACAAGCCCCAATTATATAAAAAACAGCATGTGAAAAAAAAACATGAAAGAACGGAAGAGCGCATACATACACACATAAACACATACAATCAGCCAGAGTAGCTTTACCACTACACACATGAAGTAAACATTAATGCAGTCACACACAATCAGCCAGAGTAGCTTTACCACTACACACATAAACACATACAATCAGCCAGAGTAGCTTTACCACTACACACATAAACACATACAATCAGCCAGAGTAGCTTTACCACTACACACATGAAGTAAACATTAATGCAGTCACACACAATAGCCAGAGTAGCTTTACCACTACACACATGAAGTAAACATTAATGCAGTCACACACAATCAGCCAGAGTAGCTTTACCACTACACACATGAAGTAAACATTAATGCAGTCACATACAATCAGCCAGAGTAGCTTTACCACTACACACATGAAGTAAACATTAATGCAGTCACATACAATCAGCCAGAGTAGCTTTACCACTACACACATGAAGTAAACATTAATGCAGTCACACACAATAGCCAGAGTAGCTTTACCACTACACACATAAACACATACAATCAGCCAGAGTAGCTTTACCACTACACACATAAACACATACAATCAGCCAGAGTAGCTTTACCACTACACACATAAACACATACAATCAGCCAGAGTAGCTTTACCACTACACACATAAACACATACAATCAGCCAGAGTAGCTTTACCACTACACACATGAAGTAAACATTAATGCAGTCACACACAATAGCCAGAGTAGCTTTACCACTACACACATAAACACATACAATCAGCCAGAGTAGCTTTACCACTACACACATGAAGTAAACATTAATGCAGTCACACACAATCAGCCAGAGTAGCTTTACCACTACACACATGAAGTAAACATTAATGCAGTCACATACAATCAGCCAGAGTAGCTTTACCACTACACACATAAACACATACAATCAGCCAGAGTAGCTTTACCACTACACACATAAACACATACAATCAGCCAGAGTAGCTTTACCACTACACACATGAAGTAAACATTAATGCAGTCACACACAATAGCCAGAGTAGCTTTACCACTACACACATGAAGTAAACATTAATGCAGTCACACACAATCAGCCAGAGTAGCTTTACCACTACACACATGAAGTAAACATTAATGCAGTCACATACAATCAGCCAGAGTAGCTTTACCACTACACACATGAAGTAAACATTAATGCAGTCACATACAATCAGCCAGAGTAGCTTTACCACTACACACATGAAGTAAACATTAATGCAGTCACACACAATAGCCAGAGTAGCTTTACCACTACACACATAAACACATACAATCAGCCAGAGTAGCTTTACCACTACACACATAAACACATACAATCAGCCAGAGTAGCTTTACCACTACACACATAAACACATACAATCAGCCAGAGTAGCTTTACCACTACACACATAAACACATACAATCAGCCAGAGTAGCTTTACCACTACACACATGAAGTAAACATTAATGCAGTCACACACAATAGCCAGAGTAGCTTTACCACTACACACATAAACACATACAATCAGCCAGAGTAGCTTTACCACTACACACATAAACACATACAATCAGCCAGAGTAGCTTTACCACTACACACATAAACACATACAATCAGCCAGAGTAGCTTTACCACTACACACATGAAGTAAACATTAATGCAGTCACACACAATCAGCCAGAGTAGCTTTACCACTACACACATGAAGTAAACATTAATGCAGTCACACACAATCAGCCAGAGTAGCTTTACCACTACACACATGAAGTAAACATTAATGCAGTCACACACAATCAGCCAGAGTAGCTTTACCACTACACACATGAAGTAAACATTAATGCAGTCACACACAATCAGCCAGAGTAGCTTTACCACTACACACATGAAGTAAACATTAATGCAGTCACACACAATAGCCAGAGTAGCTTTACCACTACACACATGAAGTAAACATTAATGCAGTCACACACAATCAGCCAGAGTAGCTTTACCACTACACACATGAAGTAAACATTAATGCAGTCACACACAATCAGCCAGAGTAGCTTTACCACTACACACATGAAGTAAACATTAATGCAGTCACACACAATCAGCCAGAGTAGCTTTACCACTACACACATGAAGTAAACATTAATGCAGTCACACACAATAGCCAGAGTAGCTTTACCACTACACACATGAAGTAAACATTAATGCAGTCACACACAATCAGCCAGAGTAGCTTTACCACTACACACATGAAGTAAACATTAATGCAGTCACACACAATAGCCAGAGTAGCTTTACCACTACACACATGAAGTAAACATTAATGCAGTCACACACAATCAGCCAGAGTAGCTTTACCACTACACACATAAAGTAAACATTAATGCAGTCACACACAATCAGCCAGAGTAGCTTTACCACTACACACATGAAGTAAAAATTAATGCAGTCACACACAATAGCCAGAGTAGCTTTACCACTACACACATGAAGTAAACATTAATGCAGTCACACACAATAGCCAGAGTAGCTTTACCACTACACACATGAAGTAAACATTAATGCAGTCACACACAATCAGCCAGAGTAGCTTTACCACTACACACATGAAGTAAACATTAATGCAGTCACATACAATCAGCCAGAGTAGCTTTACCACTACACACATGAAGTAAACATTAATGCAGTCACACACAATAGCACACCACAGCATAACTCATGCACACAGACAGCCCCTCTGAGCAGAGAGCCTTTGCCCCCTTCAAGGCTGCTGCCTGGTTACACACAGTGGAAAATTCCTCCCGCTCCAACTGAGCATGCTCAAAAAACCAGCCTGTTCCAGTCCTGCACCCTTCACTCAGAGTCTGTCCTATTCCTCCTGTACGCGCTTAGAAAAAAGGGTTCCAAAAGGGTTCTTCGGCTGTCCCCATAGAATAACTATTTTTGGTTCCAGGTAGAAGGACTCTTTGGGTTCCATGTAGAACGATCTGTGGAATGGGTTTTACATGGAACGCAAAAGCGTTCCTGAACCGTTTTAGGTTCTAGATAGCACCTTTTTCTCTTAGAGTGTATAGTCATGCATCACAATCACCAGCTGGGGGATCTCACGTGACAACCAGGCAGGCACCAGCATGGGACTGTGTGTTGTAATGCTGCTTGGCATTTGGAAACATCTCATGATATCAAAGTAGTCCATGCCTGGCCTCTAGCACCTTGTTTACAGAAGCCTAATAAACAATCTTTGTTGATGTGTTTAGCAATTCCTAAAACTACTCTGAATAGAGGCCATATTTTCAAAAACAAAGTACACACAGGTATGTTGTCTCGTGTTGGACAGATGCCCATGCTGATGCATAATTCATATTATTTAATGAAATAGAGTAGTAGCCTATAGCCAGCAGGCATCCACTCCAGGTTATTAATAGCTATAGGCACTGGGCAGTGCTTGACTTGGGCAGGATCTCACTGGAGCTGAGTACCAGCACCTAAAATGTTCTACTGCTTGAGCTCCTGGAGCTCAAAGTATTGTGGAGCTCCTGCACCTAAATTTAAACAGTACCAGCACCCAAAATTAGTACCGGCACCTATTTCAATCCAAGTCAAGCACTGGCACTGGGCCACATTTACGATTCCTTTCCCAGGGTAAACTACACACTGAACAGACAAGACCAAGTTAGGATCAAGGGGAAGACAGAATGCTTTATTAAATGATGTGGACAAGTGTGCTAATAAGTGTTATGCATCTACTAATATGAATCAACGCTCTGTGTAACCATATATGCTGTAGTGTCAATAATAAATAAGTAGGACAGCTACTATGGGAACTTGGGAAGAGTGGGAATAAAGTTGCAGCACAAGGTGAAGTTGCCAGCAGCACTCTTTGCTCTCATAAAGCAAAGGCTACACAGAGCACTTATCCTTATCCTGTTTCTCCCTCATGATTTGGGGAAAGAATCCAACAACAATTGAAAGCAAACTCGCTCTGGACATTTCCCAAAGTTCAAGCTAAGCATATTGCAAAAGTCCAAGCCAAAATAAGGCATTATACGAAAATACTTAGAGGTTGCTCAACTGCCATCCAAAAGGTTAGAGAGATGCATATAACTCAATTACAGTAGGCATGGCTTCTCATTCCCTACAGTCTTTATTATTATTATTTTTTTTTACCTATTTGGTTACTGAAAAATGCTATTCTGTGTGACCTACTTGGATTCGGGTGATCTTGGGCAAAGTTCCATAAGAGTGGGGTGATAAGGCAATAAATAACACATTGAGCAGGGATCATCAACTAAATTCAGCGATTTTTTTCTTGAGCGGAAGGTCGGGGGCCCGGAACATAATTCCATATAATTTGTAGACTGCAAAATGACCGAAAGAAGCCGAAACAGATATCCTATTTGACTAAAACTTAATCATTTCACATCTTGCTTACGTTTGTATAAGATCACCTGTCTTTCTCTCTATTATGTGTGGGAATAGTTGGGAACAGATTCCTGAAATTAAAACACCTGGAGCTGATTTCCTGGTGTTTTTTTTTTACAGTCTTTAAGTCCAACAATGAAAAAAGTTGTTTTGCTCAGTACTTGGGGGGCCAAATAAAACCAACCGTGGTCACCAGTTGGGGAACCCTGACATAGAGCATCATGCCCATGTTCATTCATGTTTCTTATGGAGCAAAACCTTTGGAATTTCCACAGTGACAAATGTACCTTTTTTTTGTCAAAAGAGAGTTTAGGCACTTCTAGAGCAATGGTAGATACATGCTATTTTCTTGATGTGGTATTATACTTCCTCAATTATGAGTCACATAATGAAGGAGGTATAATACAACATAAAGAAAATATACTCATAAAATGTAATCTTATCTTTAAATAATTTAACCACTGCAATATCAATAGTGATATATTAGCAAAGATAATCTTCTTTGCTTTATTTAATTGGGCTCCTGAGTGGGGAAGAGGTCTAAGGTGCTGTGTCTCAGTGCAAGAGGTGTCACTATAGACACCTTGGTTCATATCCAGGCTGTATCACAACCGGCCGTGATTGGGTTGTCCATGTGACAGTGTTGTCCATGTTTGGCCGGTGTAGGCTGTCATTGAATATAATAATTTTTCTTAACTGACTTGCCTGGTTAAATAAATAAGAAAATTACTTTACCATTCGTTTTGACTGAAGTAGGTCCTTTGCATATCTGCTCCAGTTATCCTGTTATAGTATTACTTGCCACGTGCTCTTTTGGAGTAACTAACTATGTTGGTATAGATATGGATTCCAATCTCTAAATGCTTTCCGTTAAGCTTATCTGTTTTTTTTTATGCCATTTAGAGTGCATTCATTTAAGTACAGTTACCACAGCACTATAAACTGGTTGAGGGGGTTAACCCGGCTTATGTCGCTCACCACGCCCACATTTTCCAAGCAGACAGGAGCCACAATGTGGCGCACGCTCGGTAGTGAACACGGTATACGACTGTTCATTCATAAACACAGCGAATGCAAACTGACTGACAGTTGAATCGAGAGTAAGAAAATCAACAATTCCGGACAATCAAGCTTTTGACACCAAGAGAGCAAATCACCACTTTTATCTGGGCGTTTCTTCCTTTTCTTGAGGTTGTGTTTATTTCACTAGTTTGTCACAGCTTCAGATCCGAAGAATGAGAGGGAATCTTTCCCAGAACGAAGATATTTCAGCGTATTATTCAATGATGCCAGTCTCGGACTTCCATGAAAATGTTCCCTGTACGGTGGAGCCCGCGGAGAGTGTCTGTGGAGCGACAGAACCTGTCACCTCTAGACCGCGGATGGGGAATACCTCTCTGGCGCAGGATAGAGGATGCGCGCAGGACGTAGCTGAAGAGTTAAAGGGTAAAGTTGTAATTTCAGGTCTTGACTGTTAGATAATAATCTAAATGTAATTGTAAACTTAAGACAAAAATAAATGTATTGTCATAACGCTACACAGTACTGTTATTCCCTATATTCTCAATGTGACAAGCCTTTTAATAGATAGGCCCTGCAGCAAAAATGGAACTCATTTTTTATTTTTATTTTATTTTACCTTTATTTAACCAGGTAGGCAAGTTGAGAATAAGTTCTCATTTACAATTGCGACCTGGCCAAGATAAAGCAAAGCAGTTCGACAGATACAACGACACAGAGTTACACATGGAGTAAAACAAACATACAGTCAATAATACAGTATAAACAAGTCTATATACAATGTGAGCAAATGAGGTGAGAAGGGAGGTAAAGGCAAAAAAGGCCATGGTGGCGAAGTAAATACAATATAGCAAGTAAAACACTGGAATGGTAGTTTTGCAATGGAAGAATGTGAAAAGTAGAAATAAAAATAATGGGGTGCAAAGGAGCAAAATAAATTAATTAATTAAATACAGTTGGGAAAGAGGTAGTTGTTTGGGCTAAATTATAGGTGGGCTATGTACAGGTGCAGTAATCTGTGAGCTGCTCTGACAGTTGGTGCTTAAAGCTAGTGAGGGAGATAAGTGTTTCCAGTTTCAGAGATTTTTGTAGTTCGTTCCAGTCATTGGCAGCAGAGAACTGGAAAGAGAGGCGGCCAAAGAAAGAATTGGTTTTGGGGGTGACTAGAGAGATATATATACCTGCTGGAGCGTGTGCTACAGGTGGGATATATACTTATGCCCAAAAAATACATAGATTTCGAAAAAAAAAACAATTTTTTTTACTGTGTCACATATCATGTGATCTTTGCTCTTACAGTAGTGACATTTATATTTAATCATATGTAACAGTATTGCTGTTACACATCAACTGCACACATCAACAACAGGCACCTTGGAAGCGTCGTTACCCATCGCCCCACAAAGTCGGCGGCCCTTACAGAACAAGGGGAACAACTACTTCAAGGTCCTCAGAGCGAGTGACGTCACTGATTGAAACGGTATTAGCGCGCACCACCGCTAACTAGCTAGCCATTTCACATCGGACACACACACACACACTGTAACCTGATGCAGTATCTCTAGGGTTCTTGTTTAACTTCATAGAGTACACAAGCTTAGACTTTCTGTGGGCTCTGGTCAGGTTCTTATCTCAGGCCTGTAAAAGGTGGGAGGTATCAGTAAATACACTATATATACACAATTATGTGGACACCCTTTCAAATTAGTGGATTCGGCTATTTCAGTCACTCATGTTGCTGACAGCTGTATAAAATCAAGAACACAGCCATAGACAAACATTGGCAGTAGAATGGCCTTACTGAAGAGCTTAGTGATTTTCCAACAAGTCAGTTCGTAAAATTTCTGCCCAGATAGAGCTGCCCCAGTCAACTGTAAGTGCTGTTATTGTGAAGTGGAAATGTCTAGGAGCAAAAACAACTCAGCCGCGAAGTGGTAGACCCCAAAAGCTCACAGAATGGCAGAGCCAAGTGCTGAAGCGCGTATAAAATTGTCGGTCCACGGTTGCAACACTTACTACCAAGTTCCAACTGCCACTGGAAGCAATGTCAGCACAATAACTCTTCATTGGGAGCTTCACAAAATGGGTTTCCATGACGTTCTCTGGAGTGATGAATCACTCTTCAACATCTGGCACTTCGTTGGACGAATATGGGTTTGGTGGATGCCAGGAGAACACTACCTGCCCAAAATGCATAGTGCTAACTGTAAAGTTTGTTGGTAGGACCCTTAATTCCAGTGAAAGGGAAATTTTAACGCTACAGCATACAATGACATTCTAGACGGTTCTGTTCTTCCAACATTGTGGCAACAGTTTGGGGAAGGCCCATTCCTGTTTCAGCATGACAATGCCCCTGTGCACGAAGCGAGGTCCATACAGAAAGGTTTTGTTGAGCTTGGTGTCGAAGAACTTGACTGGTCTGCACAGAGCCCTGACCTCAACCCCATCTACCACCTTTGGGATGAATTGGAACGCAGAGTGCGAGCTAGGCAGTATCGCCCAACATCAGTACCCGTCCTCACTAATGCTCTTGTGGCTGAATGGAAGCAAGTCCTCATAGCAATGTTTAAACATCTAGTGGAAAGCCTTCCCAGAAGAGTGGAGACTGTTATAGCAGCAAAGGGGGTATCAACTCCATGTTAATATCTGTGATTTTGGAATGAGATGTTTGACGAGCAGCTGTCCACATACTTTTGGTCATGTAGTGTAGCTGATCAATCAGCACTGATGATATCGCTGATGAGAGCTTCCACACAACTATGAAGCATGGAAGCTTTTTTAGAGCATCCCTCTGGCTGTAAAGAGAAACAATTGGCATGCTGATTTTATGGGAAATGATGCAGCAGGATGAATGTATGGTTCAGTAAATGAACTGATTTATAATACTGCTTGGATCTTAATAAATCTTTTCTTGTTGATGCTCTTGAACCAAGCCTGTAAACCACTTAAGGTTACAGAGTCCACTTATTTAAACAAGAACCAGATCAGGCTAGCTAATTCTACACCATGCCCAATGCCTAGCCACTTTCTCAAATTCGAGCGTGAAACCCCCCCCCCCCCACCGTCCTCCATAACTCCAGCCCCTCTCTCCCCTATAGTGTCATGTTCCAGACTGAAGATATGAAAACCCATACTAGATCATTCTATTGCAACAAGGAAGTGTTTTGTCAGGTCAAAAAAAACATCTGCAAGAGAAGCAGAGCATTTTCAAGGTTTCACAGGGTTCTGAACGAGAGATATTTAGCATTTACTGTACTTTCAATGATAACCCATTCCCAGCTGTTTGCTGTAAGGGAGACAATAAGCATGGTGAGATAAGTGTTGAGGACGAGGCCATCAAGGTAACCAAATTATTAAAGATTTGTTCAATAAACCATCGTTAAATTATGATTCCTGATTTTCCCAGGAAAATCACATGCTCAGACCTTGTTTTCCCCTACGTTCCCAGTAAAAGTCTGTTTTCATCTAGAGCTGCAAAGCTAACAAAGTTATGACAAGTGATTAATGAGCCTGTGACTGAGATCTCAGTGAGTTAGATATTCCCGTGCCCATAGTTGGAGGTTGTAAGTAGCCTCGCATTCTTATGGGGCGAAGCACTCTGTTTAATAGCCTGTTAGAGGCCCAGTCTGGCTTATCCCCCAGCAGTCAGAGAGCATCCAGGGGGGGCTCCAGGACTGTCTGTGTGTTTAGATTTGTAGACCCTTTGGAGGGGGTCCTTGGCTGGAATCTGGGGAATCAGCAGAGCCACGGTTTTCTTGCAGTATTTCCTGTTCTAAATTAGAATGATGACGGTGACAGAGAACATTTGACAAAAACACATTTACTTGAAGAACAGCGCAGATGCAAAGTTTGGTAACAGACTGACGGTTTGTGCTGTTTTGTGTGACGTCATTCTGTTACCGAACACTGCATCGACACTGTTCTTCAAGTAAATGTGTTTTTGTAAACATTTCTGTGGAAATTGTTAAAAAATAGTCATTTTGCATAGAGTTGGTTTGTTTAACTTTGCAATCATTGGGTTTTGTTTGACATACATTTTAAAATGAAAAATCTGAGTCTTAGCATTACTCGGTTACTGTGGAATTGCCCATAGTTCATTATGAGTTCATAGTCGTTCTGTACAACAGAGCTAAATTTAACTGACATGCGTGGAGTGTTTGTGTGCAAAGCAATTAACATATATTGGCGAGTGACACTTATTAGTTGTGGCCAGTTGCTGCTGAAATGCACACTATAAATATGATTTTGTTAAGTTCACGAATCCAGAACTCACATTCTTGTATTAGAAGATGAATGCTGTTTTTGTCTGACTAGTTTATATCCATGTCTGTAACCATCTGCTTGCCCATTATGCTGTGATGCAGCTGTATGCTGGCCATGTTTTCTGTTTGTGGTCTTTCATGTTGGTTTTTCTAATGTAATCCCAGCTGCCTAAATGAAGCCCAGATGTACTGCTAGACTGAGCTATTGGTGTGTTCTTGTTTGGGTGATCTGAGAACAGTTATTGTAACCACTAACCACTGCAACTCCAATTGGGCCCGCAGCCAGCAAGTGTGTGAATAGAGGCTCTCTTCGCATGGAACATGTGACAGTGGGTACGCTCTATCAGGGGGAAGACAAGGGGAAGCAAGGCAGAGTTATGAGGGGGATGGTGGCTTGGTGGGGGTGGGCCCTCTGCCCCTTTAAATGAAATGTTTCCAGATTTCTTTGAAATATGACCTAAAATTACTTCTTTTTTTTATTACAAAAAAGTGTAATTAAGTATGTTAAAAAAACTGCTTTTCTGTGTTGGAATGGTGTGGGCGTACCCCAAGAAAAGAACGGTGTGGGCGTATACCCTTGATAAAAAAATATTTATGCGAGTAGACCCCTGATTGGCCAGCTCATATTTGTGACCAAAGCATACTGTAAATTGGAGAAAACCTCAGGAGTATGACAGTTTGAGGTGGGGTTTTCTCCAATTTACAGTAGGCTTTGGCCACAAATATGAGTATAGGAAGAATCAACAACATTATTAGGTATGAGATAACAGAAACTTTTAAACGTTAGATTTTCACTGGACAGTTTATTTAACCCAGACTAGCCCCTGAGTGGCATTCTGGAGTCCAGAGTGGCCCAGTCTGAGGCAGCTTAGGGTGAGTGCCCCCTCCTCTCCCCCATTCCTGCTCCTAACAGAGACAAGGACATTTCTGAAACTGTGCATGTGTTTGTGTGTTTTCAATGGGCTCTCCTCTGGGTATCTTTGTCAGGGCAGAGGTTTGTGGAGCCAGCTACAGCTCGAAGAGAAGCACACTGCCTCTCTACAGTTCCATTACATTAACCCTAGCAGAGGACAGAGAGACCATACTTTAACAAACAGTTCCAATCTTTTACCTGTGTATTCCAAAACCAGGAACTAGGGAACATCAAACAATAATATTTAATACAAAATCTGGATGAAAAATTGATTTTAACCAAATTAAAGTATTACCCATGGAAAAGCTACATGGATCGCTTTGAGTAGGCTTACTGTTGTTTTTGCCTCTGCTGCTGAAAGGCTCTGCTAAAGCAGTGTGAGGTATCTACAGTAAAGACAAGTTAGTGTTTCTTCCTTATACAGTCTGAAATAGAATGATTTAGCTGTGAGTCAGTACAAGTGTTTGGCCTATGTAGGCCTGTACCACATGGCTGTACCGTGTGGTTATTGTTTCTGCAGGGTGGATTAGCTGTGCGGGCATGAATCTGTGCGCATGCGCGTGCTGTGTGTGTTTCTGCCTGTGCTAATCTCCGAGCCCGGATGCCTGGTCATCACAGGGTTGGATGGAAGACCAACGTGACTGAGGGAGAGCACAGCACACAGATCCCATGATGATTCAGCCATCCATCATTCTCTCTGCTGGGTTCTCCTGACCTTGGTGTCGTTCAGCTAGTACACACACACACACATACACACACGTACACACACACACGTACACACACACACGTACACACACACACACACACACACACACACACACACGAGGCAGACATAACTGAAGGAGATCAAAACACAACGACACACACATACAGCTTGTCCTGTGGCAGGGCTGAACACATCTACAGTAGCAACTATCTCTGTTGTGAAGCTGAACTGCTTTATCAAAGGGCAGCTTTGTCTTGGTTGGATCTCATCATGATAGATGCGTTCATTCACTATGAGAGGTCTCAGGAATGATTCACTTCTGCGCTGAGCATGGACAGGGCATGTGCATCTCTATTGACGTCACTCTTCATAGATCACCATTGTGTGGTCCTCTGGAGCTTGCCACTGCCAGATTGCAGTGCTCCTCAGCTTTTTCTACCAGAGACAGGCATGTAAGGGGTTTTTCTGAGGATCACTTTTAAATAAAAACTTGAATTTGAAAACGTATTAAGTTAAGTCATTAACTTAGACAGACCTTGTCTGCAATATTCCAGGGAATTGTCAGAGTGCGTGCTCTTTTAAGCTCAAAGGAAGCTAGCTTCTTTTCTTTTTAATACTGTTTATTTAATACCCTCCTCTCTAACTTATGTAATGACCCTTGTAATCCGTGATGTGGAAAATAATCGTCTTTCATAAAGAGTTGGCCTGCCTGCTGCTCTCTGGCGTTAGCCTGACATTGCTTATTGGAATTGCTCATGACGTGTGATACGTAGGGCCCTCGGCCGAGGTCAGGTGCTGCCTATCCTCTGGATGAGCTGGCTGACCTGTGGACCCTCAGACCTAAGGCAACAGCAACATTACATAGTTAATATAACACTGAGAGAGTGTCTGCCCATACAGAGGATAGGAGAGGAGGAGGGGTGTAGGGGAGGAAGAGGAGAGAGAAGGAAGGAAGAGGAGGAAAGTTTGGGGAAGAAGAGTCGAGATGGGTGGAGATGCAATGTGTAAAAAAAA